>NC_054539.1:9756500-10056500 GCF_017654505.1 Polyodon spathula | reverse complement strand
CAACGGTTTTTTTTTTTCCATTTAGAAATATTGAGAGTCTGAATGTCTATAGATGCTTTTTTTGTTGTTTTTTTAAATTTTAATTTACATATTACATTGGCCACAATTAACATTTATGTTAAGTTATATGTGTTAAGATTGCTGTAAGATTTGTTTATTTGTTCAATGGGGAAAAACATGTACATTTTTACACAGGCTACTCCTTGCCTCAGATAGATATTTGTTTCTCTTTAAAAATAATAAAGGTTTAGTCTATTAATTATGACGGTTAGCCTCGGAGCTTTCTGTCCAAGTAACATTATATTTGAACTGAGAAGCAGTAACCTAGGGTGATGATATTCACAGGTGTATTGAAGAATAGGGGGTGTGATCAACGCTTCACAAAAAAATCAAAGAACTACAAACTCAAATTCAACGTTGTATATAAAATGAGTATTCTTTTAAATATAATAATCGATTATATTTTTCGACTTCCCCTCAACGATTCTAGGCGCTGACCAGTGTAGTTTGTGACTGCAAAGCCCGCTGTATTTAGTTTTATTTGCAAAGCAGGAAATCATGAATGTGTATGAGAGTAATTACTAATGCATTTACACATGCATTGCTTTCGACATCGGTGTTTGAAGGAACGCTAGACGGAAATCTGTTGCTTTACATTTCTTCTACTGCTATGGTTCATGCATGGTCTTGTGCCAACATATTCTCGAGGTGGATTCCATGATGTTCCTTTTTTCAAGATGTGGGGTGTGGTTAATAATTTAGGTGCTTGGTGTTGGCAACTACTTTTTCAATACATTTCTGGGACCTGTGGGGGAAAAAAAAAGTATATTAATTAGGAAAATACATTCTTTTTTTTTTTTTTTTTTGTATTTGTAGTACATACAGCAATGCTCATATTTTTCATGCAAGATCATATATTGACTTCCAGCCTGCGTTGTTTCCAGGTTTTGGTGCATACATATTAGTAGTCTTGCTTTTTTTGTTGTTTTTTTTTTTTTAATTCTTATTCTGTACAGTATAGGCTTGTAATCAAATGCAATGTTACCTAGTTTGCATGGTTCATCGCTCACCTAAACAACATATACCACTGTAGACTTAGCGTCTGTGGAATAGCTTATGCAAAATCTGATATATCAAGAAATGACAATAGGCTTTAAAAAAAAATGGACAAGACCATAGAAGAAAAAGGGTTATTGTGAATTTGGAACAGTGCGGTATATATTTTGATCAAAAGACACACGTCCAAAATAACTTAGACTTACAGAGTTTTTTTTTTTTTTTTTTTTTTTTTTAATGTGGCATCATCGTTAACATAAAATGTAAAAAACATAACATGTATTTTCTTATATGGTTGCAATACAGTAGAGTCTTCACACGTTTTGATATAATTCAGTTTACACCTATTATCCATCTACATTTTTTTTTCTAATTATGTCCAAAATCTAATAAACAAAAAATCAATAACTTCTATCTTAGAGACTTTGGCAGGCACATGTATTAATCCTAAACCCCTTTCACACTGGCACTTCTACCCGGGCCCGGACCTGGGTTCTGGCTACCCAGGTCACAATCCCGTGTAGTGTGAAACCACGTACCTGGGTTGTACCCGGGTTAACCTGGGTCACAGCGACCCACCTCAGGATGTGGGTCGACACGCTTTGACCCGGGTTGAGTGAGACAAAATGCATGACGGCGGACGAAATAACAAACAGCCGCGCCTGTATGAAGGTTTCACTGCCGCAAGGAACATTTCTGTTTATTCAGTTTAGCCATATTTTTGTTGCTTGAGACACAGCATGAGCCAGATTGCAGCAGGGATGAAGAAACATTTGCTCAAATCAGCATTTGGGCCCACAGTTCAATCTAGAGAAGCTTGGATGGAAGTGCCTGTAACAAGCTGCTTCTGGGGCATTGATATACGTGTTGTGTTCTTGCTCCTGCTTTATCAAAAGCAGTGTGAAATTGCATAGCTGACCTGCATGACACTGGGTCCTGACCTGGGTAGGTTCTGACCTGGATAGAGCATGCCAGTGTGAAAGGTGCTCTATTTGAAGCACTCCTTTGCATCAGTTTAGCAACATACAGTATGTAGGAACAGGAACATTGCATCTTGTGTTTCTTTTTGATGTGTTCAGCTTTATTGTACTCTGCTAGTCAGTTCTGGTCAAACAAACAGTTTGCTGTTCAAACGTTGCTTGCTTTAGGGATCGTCTATAATGGTTTGATGAATATCAAACTGCATGTTATTCATAAAAACAGACATTTTTATAATAACTTGTATGCTGAATCTTTGTAGATGGGGCCCGATACTGTTACTGATATTGATTTGAAGTTAGATTGAGGCCATCTGTTGCCAGCATCATATAAGACTGTAGTATTATTTAAAAGGTAACTCTTTAAAATAATGGCTGCAGATTTATAATGAAGTTTGGCTGAATACAACAGGATTTACACCTGAATATCTTATGCATTTCCTCTGAATTCTGAAGTAATTAATTCTGAATTCAGCCCTATTAATTAATATGGATTTAATTACCTGTGTTTATTCCATGTTTCTTTGTAACAAATTATTTTGAGCACATGTATAAGGCTTGCATTCATGCGCCCACCAGGAGCTTGTTAGAAGTGTTATTTCATATATGAGTGTGTGACTTATACATGTGATCAACATCATTTGTTACAAAGAAACATGAATATGGCTAAACAAATCCACATGAATTAACAGAGCTGAATTCAAAATGAATGACTTCAAAACTCAGAGGAAGTCCATAAGATAAGCAGGTGTCATTTCTGTGGTATTCAGCTGGAATTCATTATGAATTTGCTGCCATTATTTTAAAGTGTTTTTGTTTTTAGTTAATATTTCATCAGAGTCAAACCTGTATAACCTTGTCTTCAGTGACCACTATGGTGCACTATTGTTTCTGAATCTAAACTATCTTACATCCCATTTTAAAACAGCATTTTAATATTATTTTATTGAGAAGCAAAGCGTATAGTAAGTGAAGGCTGATTGAAACCTAACATACCTGTAGAGATAGGTATGAACAAGGCATATACTGTACGTTACATACAAAGACCATCTATTTTTAGATGGTCCTTTTGGGCAGCCCTCGTAAGCAGTTTTGATCATGTACTGTAATACAGTAGTTTTTAGATCCTCATAGCCTGAATAAATTCAACACCTTCAACACCTGATATTACCTGCCCATCCTTGGAAATCTGTTGCCATGTTGATTTTCATGATCATGCAATACATGATGTTTATAAGGCTCTAAGCCTTCAGAAGTGGAATCTTTGAGTCACATGGGTACTGTGTTGTAAATCATCACCCTTTTGGCTGAGATGAAGAAGCAAGGTCATTCTTTGTGAACTCTAAGGCTTCAACGGCATCTGGTGCCAAGGCCAACCATCCCTGACTGCCAATGTCAAAAACGCATGTCTGTTGTAAAATGTAGAACAAATGTCTCACCCATTGGTTTTGCATTGGCAGTAAATGGGTTATATTTAAGGTATCTGTCTGAATACTTAGGGCAGCTTGAGCATGTGTGTGTGTGTGTGTGTGATATATATATATATATTATATATATATATATATCCGTATTTCCTGAGGAAGCTTAAATTCTGTGGGCACTTAAAGCCCAACACCTTCGTCGGGTTTAAATGGTGGGAGTTAATTCCTTTTCGGTTTGTAGTTTATTTATCGCGTAAGGTGTTCTCCAAAAATTTCGGACGCAGCCCAAATTTACCACCCTCAATTAGAGGAAAAAATAAAACATCAAATAAATATGCATTCACAAAGATGCAACCTCAATTACACTGTTGTATCGTACAAAATTGACACAAAACAGTGTTGTTGTAGATTAACCACGGAGCTTGTTTATTGTTCTGTATAGTACTTAAGATGGCGTCTGTGTCGTACACATAGCACCACTCACTTACGGCATCACACATCCTGGCAACAGCAAGCACCACACAGCATCAGGCAACATGTAACCCAGCAACCACAACAGCATTAACTGCATTGCAAACACAACAGTCAGAACGGTATGCACAATACCAACATAACATAACATAACATATGCATATGGAGAGTACTCGGACCTGTTTTCACCCAATTTGTGGACTGTGGTATTGCTTGGCATGTCTAAAAATACGGGGGTCTGATCAGTATTTCAAGTCTGTCTAATCTGGTACTGTTTGTTAGAAATGCTGAAATTGCAAATGTTTATCTTGGAATTCCTCAGGAAGTTTGGTTCGTCTTTTCTTGGCAGCCAGTCACGTTGCTGTTTGTGTACTCGGGTAGTCATGTCTTTTGTTGGTAATTTTAATACCTGCATCACTATACTGTACTCCAATTCAAGACGCAGGATATTTTTGGAAGCAAAAAATGGTTCAAAAAGTGTGTCTTGGGGCTCCTGTGGTGCATCCGGTAAAGGCACTCTGCATGGAGTGCAGGATGCGCCCTACAGCCTAGATGTCGCCGGTTCGAATTCAGGCTATTCCACTGCCGACCATGGATGGGAGTTCCCAGGGGGTGGCTGGTCACAATTGGTCGAGCGCCGCCCGGGAGGGGGTGGGGGTCTTAAGTTGGCCATATATATATACATGCACTTTATATTCCTAATTGAATATCCTGAATACCCTTCAGCAGTCATTCATTGCTGAAACTGTGGACATGTTTATAATGTAAACTTGGTGGAAACGGGTGTTAACCCGGAAATCGTTTTTTTTAAATAGCATTTGAAACCTTAAGGCCTGATATTTAGCCCCTGTTAGTGCAGAAATCTGTTTAAGATGTAAATTGCAATCCATCTCGCACAAATGCAATTTTATAGAACATTTAATTTAATTTATTTATTTTTTCTGCAGAATGTGTTGATTTTAATGAACATCAGGGGAAAAAAGTGGCTGCACATCCAAGTAGACTGAGGACTGAGTCTTTGAACTTAAAAAATGTGCAGGTTCATTGAATTGGTGTGATTGTGTTGTGTTACTGGTAGTCTGTTTGTTTCATTAAAATATATACATACAGTATACCTGCATATGTCAAAACCAAGCTAGTTAATAACAGGCAACAACACTATCTTTGAATGTGTATTTGGATCCTGTAGGATACAAAACAGTCACAGAAGATGGACATGTATATGGAGAGTAGAGGTGACTGTTTAACAGATGTGTTCATTAAACTCTCATGTTTCAACTTCTGCCTTCTATAGGTAGAAGAAAGCTGAAGAAAATATGTCAGTGAATTAGCTTGTATATAGATATATACAAAATAAAACATGTAATATGTTATATATTTAAAATAGTGAATCTAACATCTGTTTATTTCACAAATAACACCAGCATCATATTTATCTAGTGTAATGATTAACCAAAACAATGTTTACACAGACTACTGCTGTGTAATTATAGAAGATAGAAATTAACTGCTTTGCTAACAATATGAATCACACAGTTAATAAATAAATAATATTTTTGTAGCATGTCTGCTTCACTTATGATACTTTTCTTTCAGTTTTCTTCTCATGGTAAAGCACATTTAAAAAGGGTAGTACTAAAAAAAAAAAAGAACCACTTAACACGTTCATATGAAATGTAAGTTAGTTCTAAAAACTGCGATATTACACAAAAAACATTTCACAAACTGAATTAGATATCAGGGTTTTAATTTATGCGTACACTATGTGCTCTCAATTTGCTCGATTTAAATACTTCCCAGAAACACCGATTTCGAAAGATGTCATCGCTTCCCATAATTTACTCAACATTTTTAGTTTTTACTGCAGAACATTTTGCAGAGTGGCTAAGTAGCCATTGCACTTATCTACAAATGCGTGTGCATGTGTTCTCCACAAACATCACACAATCACCCTAGTTCTAACATGAACTAAAGCAGCAGTTAAAGAACTCCTGTACTTAGGAGGTTGTCACAGTTCTGGTTCAGTTTGCAGTTACGGAAAATATCCTCCAGAGTATCGAAATACTATGTAGAGGGTCGTGGCTATAATTAACAAAATCATACAATTATTACATTTAAAATACCACTGCATCAGGTTACATCTTTATGTAATATAATACTTAAAAGTAGCTCATCACAACTCAACTGCATTCCCACGCCACAAGCCAGCTCCACTGGGTCACTGTGTCATGTTCACATTCAGGTGAAGAATTTCTCTTTATATGCGTTGCTGTTGAATGAACAATCAACTGCAAATCTCCCACACCTGATGCATGCATTCTTTGTAGATCATGACGACATTCCTAATGAGCAGCATTTGAGTTTAGTTAAATTTTTGCAGGCCCAGGGAGGACTAAAAAAAACGATCTTTGGCAAATTATTGATAGGCGTGTTGTAAAAATTATTTTAAAATATATGGTACGTGGGCACTGTTTCTTTAGCTTATCCTTAGCAAATGAAGATGCTTTTAATTACGCTAAAGCCATTCACAGTAATAATGAGTCACATTCACCATAAATATCAAAGAAAAATGAGTCACCTGTGGTGAGTATGCTGTTGTACTTCTCTTGGCTCAGCAGAGTCTTTCACCTAGAAAATGTTCTCGTTGAGTCACTGCCTACATTTATATCAGCAATTTCAGTTTCTGAAGAGAAAGGGACATCTGAATAGGGAGTTTAATTTAAATGATTCACAATTGCATTTGAATTACAAAGCAACACTAGTCTAAACAAAATAGATACTGTTAGAAAGGGAACGCTGCTGCAGATGATGTCACCCCGTTAAGCTTCAAAGCCGTTTTGAGAGATTAGATTTGAAGGTTCTGGTTGTGAACAATTCAATAAATTAGTGAGGTATGCTGTTTATTCATTTCTTTAGGCTGATCTACTACTCTGTATAGCTTGATTCACTGTAGCTTAGGAGGCTTCCAATTCCTAAACCATATGAATGCATTCATGAGCAGGTACAATTCAGTGGATGTATGTGAAGTGTAGGCTGTGCAGTTTTGAGTAAAATGTGAATTATCCAAGTTTTCATTGTATTCCACCTCTACTTAAATCTAAAAACAAATAACATTAAATATAACCAAATCCCAGGCAGCATGGTGGTGTGGTTGTTAGTGCTGCTGCCTCACAGTGCCAAGGTCCTGGGTTCAATTCCAGCCTAGGGGTCTGGCTGTGTGAAGTTCACAATTTCTCCCTGTGTTTGTGTGAGTTTTCTCCAGATGCTTTGGTTTCCTCCCACAGTCCAAAGATATGCTGTTCAGATTTATTGGTCACTCTAAATTGCTCTCTGAAGAACTACCCTCTGTAGTCCCACCTTGCACCCTGTATCTCCCAGATTAGGCTCCAGCTCACCACAACCCTCTAAAAGGATCATTCCATATTAGAACCAAAATTGGCTAGGGTCACAAATGAAACAGCCACTGATATGTGTTTTTGGAAACAGGTCTCCAGTGTTGTCTGGTGTTTAGTTTCATTGCACTACCATATGTCCAATTGTATATTTTCCCTCAGTCTACAGTTATTTAATCAGTGTCCTTGGTGTACTAAAATAGAGTGCAGAGTCATGTGTTTCCTCTATATAATGTGTAGCATCTTGTATTTTTTATCTTTAAGCCAAGTTTTGGGCAAACAGGAGCAAACATGTAACTTTCCCAGAGTTGTTTTGAGTTGTGTGTTGAGTTGGTTTTCTTCAAACTTGGTCACAAACCATAAGATAAGAGGTTGTAGACATTTACGTAAATATAAAATATTGAACAAGCAAGCCAAAACATTTTTTTACAACTTTTCTGGAAAAGGTATTGAAAAAGAAGGCATTCTTCAACCGTTAAAACCTACCAGTATAGTACTTGAATTTGTAATCATCCATCTGTTTTTTGGTTGTATCTCCTGGTAACATGTAGCAAACACTTATTAACTGTCTGTTACTTAAAAAAACAAAAGCCAATGACTTAAAACTAGCCTTTCAGAATGTCCATTTTAAATTAATATGAATATTAATGTGTGTAACTGCCATGTAGAGCTCCAGGTTAACAGATATTCTTTTAAGTCTCATTGGACTACTAATGCAATCAAAAATATATTATCTATAACATTGCTTAGACCCAGGAATATGTGTGGCCTTTATGTTTGTTGTTATGCATTACATAGATATGCAAGCATGTTCTGAAACTGCTAGCCCTTTAAACAAATAATAATGATTAACCCCCAAGCCTAGACATATTTATAAGAAAAGAAAAAGGAAAGAAAGACTATACTACTTGTAGCATTATGCAAGAGTATTGCATGCATAATTACAGTTGGAGTTTACCTGAAGTTATGTTAATACTCAGGAGTAATCCAACTGAAAACAATCTTTATTAAAAATAAAATAAAAAAATAATAGAAATGCAGTTCTCTGCCATAATACTGTACCATGTGTTGTAGAGAAGAAAATCCACTAGAAGCAAGAACTGTACTCCTTATTGGAAAGAAACAGCCTGAACAAAATGAAAGCAGGTAATTGATGGTATTTGTTTTTATTTTATTGTATTTACAGTATTGTTAAATGATGTAAAATATACAGACCTGAGTCTGAGAGAAAAATAATTGTGTGCGATGAACATTTGGGAAGAATATGTCAAAGCACTGATTGTTATTTGAAAATATTTTTGTAAAGAGGCTATTTGGGTTTTAACAGAGAAGGTTCATATGCATGTAGGCTTTTTTAGATTAGGCAATACACAGTACATAGTTACCAACAACTCATTATGAGGTCCTTTACCATTGCAGTCAGTGTAGAACAGTCAACGTAGCTAGTAAATGAGTTCATTTCTAATGCTACTGCCAGTGGCCTTCAATGGTTAACACATACTCATGTTTAATTGCAATTGTTATTAGCAGGCGTTTCACAGATTATAAACCCATTTGCAACCGTATTGGACAAGAATGAAAGGTTGCTGAAAAGTGTAAACCACTTATTTTCCTTATCTGTTATTTCTTTGCAAAGGTGAACAAAGCCTGTTTTAAGATGATTGCCAATCAATTGGATTTGTTTGAAAATGTGACAGTTAATTGATTTAAAAACACAGTTGATGAGAGAGAGAGAGAGAGAGAGAGAGAGAGAGAGAGAGAGAGAGAGAGAGAGAGAGAGAGAGGAGGGAGAGGGAGAGGGAGAGGGAGAGGGAGAGGGAGAGGGAGAGGGTGAGGGAGAGGAAGAGAGACAAAGCAACCATCACTCACAAAGTGAAGCACTTAGCAAATCATTCAGCATTACCTATGTGTTATGTAAGGGATAACACACAATGGGGCGTGGGTTGTGTTGCATTAACATATGGCTGTGATTGGGTTGGAGGCATGAAGTGAAGCTGAGTGGAGAGTCTGCCTTCATACCAACAAAGCCATATGCTAATGAAACACAAACCACAAGCCCTGGAGTGTGTTATCCTGCTTATAAAACAGACATAATAATACACAGAAAAACTAACTTTTAAAAAATAAATTAAAAACTAACAATTTTATTGTAGATATAATCATGGCTAAAAACGTAGCGACTGTAAATATATATATACTGCTTTTAGCGAAGATAATCGAGTGATAATCTATATGTGGTGTTAGTTCATATTGGAGTTCCATTAGAAGCTTTTTTTCGGTGAAACCTTGATGTGTTTTTATCTTTCTTGTGGCAGCTTAGCCATTCAAAATATGCAGTGATTCACAGTTTCTCAGCCTTGTTGCGGTTTTGTAGGAGGAGTGGACATCCTTCTACAAATAAATAAAGACTTAGGAAATACAGTTCTCATTATGTCGCTATCTGGCTTACACATAGTGATATGTTCAAAACAGTGACTTCTTGAGGGGCCCTACAGTATAGTAAGTACATGAATAATTTACTGTTAATTTGAATTAACCACATTTAAGAGTTTAAGAATTGTGATCATGTACAAGAGAAGTTTCACTGTGAACCTTAATCCTTACCTGAAGACCTGGATTTCTCTTCACAAACAACTGTGTCACATTGTGTGGTGGTTATTGACAGTTATTCACATTTGATCACCACATGCATTTCACCTGCCAAGTTGTATTCAAACCAGAGAACAGCTACTGCATTAATCCACTGAACCCCCGACCCCCTTATCCAGAATGCATTGTGGTACTGTCCCAAGAAGTATTAACTCACTCTTAGAGTTTTCGATTTGATCGATTAGTTCAGGTATTGTCAGAGAGAATGACAGGCCCCAGACAAAAGGCAGAGGTTGTGGAAATAGCTGTAATTATAGAGATAATCTCTATGCCTGTTCCCACTGGAACAAAGCTAAATTAAATTACACGAACAATAGGTACATGCCTGGTTTATGCTTGGAGTTGAGAGCTCGTCTTTATGAAGAATATTCTTGTTCTAAAATAAAAAAATAAAAATGTTTTTAATTCAATTTCAGGACCATTAAGACTATTTTTGTTCTGAATAGTCTCTTTTATTTATTTTTTATTTAACACAGCAGTTCCTTCAGCCAGTTTAATGGCCCAGTTTTCATGTTGGAAGTGTTTGCACAGATTTATTCAGGCTGAAATGTTTTTCTTCAGATATGTAACAACTATGATGACCTCACTGTTTAAGTGCCACTTCTTAATTAAAGCTTAAGTACTGTTTTCTTTTTTAGTATGTTTTTGGGGAGCAGTTTCAGTGTCTGTTCCACGTGAGCATACTGTCTGAGAATAAAACATGATTCTGCATATTTCCAGTAGTTACATTGTATTAAATTGAAGAGTCAAACAATGCTTTCATAATAAAGGTGGAAGCTCTATATATACTATGCAGATATGACTGATATGGAGTCCTGAGGAACTCCCTTATTGATCTGTAGCCACTACCAGTGTATGATACCACTGCAGTAGCACCCAGACCATCAGAGCACATCCCTGCCAAGCTCTGCCTGGACAGTAAAGATTCCATGATCCATTGTAGGACAGACAATTATAACATTTAGTATTTTTAAGCAAACAAATATAATGCAGAAAATGAATTGCATCCAGTAACATTTTTTTAGAAAAAGAAAACGTTTGTAAAATTCCATTGCTTAACTTGGCTCCTTGGTTACCAAAAATAACTGGTTCTGCTGTCTGTAATCACAAATAACATATATATGCGACCGCATAAATCTTTTAAAATACATTTGACCTTACACAGTTTTATTGAAATTGCCCGGTGTTTTAATCAAAGAAAGAAACGAGGTAGTGTTGAAGTCAGAGCATATTTTTTAGCAAGAAGTACATTACAAAGAGATTCAGAATCTTATTTTAGCAGCTTGTTATACAGCTATTAAAATATGCATCAAGTTTCTAAAATCACTTGGAAGTTGAAATCTGCTCAACATTTATTACACTGAGAAAACCTTCATTGACTTTTCGGAATACGGAGACTAACACGAATTTGTTTGTGTTAGGGATTCAATTTTGCAGTTTAAATCAGAGAAGTAATGGAAGGAGATGCTGCGTTATTTATTGTATAGGTTAGTCAAGCCATGTGTAGGAAAAAAAAGCAACTGCATAAAGGAACTCTTTGGGCATTTTAGATACCTCTGCCATATAGTGACCCCCATAACGAGAGCCAGTACATTTCCAAGCTTGTTCCCAATTATGTGTGTACCCTTTTTGCCCTTGGATATGTAATTCACTTCCCATTTTTTAGTTACTCATCCAAACCTGTTTTTTTAATTGCTGTTGCTCCTAGATCCCACCCCCCAGGAATTCTTGAGCTTTTTCTCTCTCATCATGTTGTTTTAGACAGAAGTGGCCTGTGAGGCATTTAGCCTTCCTTTGGCATGATCTTCTCAGTGCCTCGGGGTATTTTAAGAAAGCGCGTGTCTGGGTTAATGTGACAGTCAAAGTTAGCGTAAGAACTTGCAGTATACTTAACAGCAAAAAACAAGTGAGCCATCACTGCCCTCCATTTGAAAGGGTTTTCAAATGTTTACAGTTTATGACTCCCAGCTTTACCCCGACAGGCAACCCCGCTTCAGTTAATATGCCTTTTCACATTAGTAGACACTTTCAACTGGCATGCTCAGTTATTTAGTAATCAGTATCGCAACTGTGACAAAATGTGGTGCTCAATTCTCTTCTATAACTTTATATAGAAGCGCTAAAAAGAAGCTTGGTAAAATGAAACTAAAAAGAAATAAACTTGGTACATTATTTTTTAATAAAGTCATGTCTAAAATTAATTATGTAGTCAGTAGCTTTAGTCTGAATACTATTGAATCTGTCATCTGGCGACAGGATGCTGTGGCGGAAGTCTATGGAAGCCTTGGAAACTTGGTTGTATTTTGTACTTCTGAAAGGAGATTACACCCCTTAATGAAACACATAATATTAACACATAATTATCAGTATATATATATATATATACTATTATATATTCTATATATACTATATAATATACATATATGGGGGTGGTTGAAAAAGGTATATACACCACTTGGCCGCCTTTATCGTTCATTGGTTTGATCCCCTCCTCCCCTGCCTCCACCTTGCAGTATGCCTTGTCTAGGGGGAAGGCAGCCCTTAACTGCCACTTCTCCTGCCCGCTGGCATTAGACATTCATCTAATTCATATACTTCATTAATCATAGTTTGCCAGCATAAGGACAGCTAACTAGCTCCAATGGGCAAGGCCATGGGCCATATTCAAATAACAATGTAATCATTTACAGCCAATCTGTCAATCCAGTACTTTGTTCATTTTATCCCATTGGAGGTGTCTCCTTTCTGAATTTGTGTTTTTTGTTCATCCAAATTAAATCCAAATGAAAGTGATTGACAGAAAGATTCCATTTGTCATGTAATTATCCATAATCCTTGACGAGGAGCCTTGGTGTGACAGTCAGAGTATGCCAATGCAAAATAAGACAGCTATTGTCTTTCCAGGTGACTTCAGATAGTAATACCACAAAGGCATCGAGACGCATAATTCTTCAGAGGAAGATTAATCCAGAATCAAATTAGGGAATATTACACATGAACCGTTTAACTAATTAGCTTTGGTCATTGAGGATGAATAACTTTCCAAGTGTTTTTCTGTTACTAAATGTATATGTGGGCATGTCAAGACTAGTGGCTTTAACAAATGGGGGTGTAAGCCAGATTCAGAGTTGTGGTTATCATAAGAAAATGAAAATACAAGGCTCAATACATATCAATGTCGTTGTCTGGATCACTTACAGTATAAAGAAGTATAGTTTCTAATACAGGATCACTGTTCCTTCCACCCTCTTACAATTCCAATGGGAAGACTAAAAAGGCCTTCATAATGGCATTCTATAGAATACGTTTATTTAGAGGCTACCGCAAAATGTGATTGGCCATGACAGTGCAGATTCTGTTACTTGTTAATTAACTCAAAGTATTAATTTGCAGCATTATTAATATGTGACTGAAAATTGTACTAATGTCCTAATGTTATTATCGTAGAGTTTATATCTCTTCTTTCATATAGACTAAGATTATGTAGTTTCCAAAGATATCATTTAAATGTGCATTGTTAGAAAAATATATACGATAGTAAATTTCTCTTGTTTTGTAATTTTTATAATTTGTGGAAAAAAAGTTAATGACTCTGAGCAAAGGGCAATAAACAGAGACAGATCCACTATCATTTTTTTTCCTTTAAGTCATTAAAATAAAAGATTCAAATAACACGCACTACTGGTAATATTACATTTTGACATTTCTTGTTTTAATATATTTCAAAAGTTTGGCGTTTGGTGCAGTGCTATTCAATAGTCAATTAGTCAATCTCCTACTGGCAGTTGCAACCACAGGCACTGTTGCCACAGCCAGTTGTGCACTAGCTATCAATCCAGACATACTTAAGGGTTTACCTTGACATTTCTATACAGAACAGTCTGTCAGATCCCAATGCAAAGTTACTGTACAATAGTGTTTGACAAATGGATTTGGTGTAATTAAGATTTTAATTGTTTGGAAATTGTTAAAATTGTTTATGTACAGTGTTAGATTTATTTAAAAAAAATAAAAAAATAAATCAAGATTAATTTTTTATTAATCATCCATGCCTTGTTTATTAATTTGGTTTTCTATGTTTAAAAAAACAATAGTCTATGATTGAGCCCCCTGCTAACCTAATCCTGGGTTTTATGTAGCTTTGTTCATTAATGGGTACCTGCTGGGTTTACAATATGAACATAACCATATTATGTACCTAGCCATTTATAACAAAACACTGAAATAATGTATGTATATGTACACAATATGTAGTCAAATTTATGTAAAAACTGAGTTAATCTAAACCAACTTGCTAATCATGTTGTTGTTCTTGTTTTTAATAAAAGTAAAAGTAAAAAAAAAACAGAATGACAGGGAACAGAATATGTGCAGATGCGTATCAATAAACAAAATGAATAAAAAATGAATCTAGTTCCCTTTCAGCAGCTAACTTGAGCAACCTAAAAATATCTCTTTTGAGAAGGAGACGATAACTAGGTCATCTTCCCTGAGAAACACGGTTTTTCATCTTTGCGATGAATATTAACAGAACTGTCTTATGATTCTTGTTCTGGGGGGGTGATGGAATGAATGATGCTTATATAAATGCCAACTGGAACATTTTTAGAAACCCGATATCCTGAATCCCCAAACAAATGCTTAGAGATCAAATGATTTTTTTTTATTGTACATGAATAGGAGAACCCCATCTGAATTGATCTTTTTAATTGAATCTTCATCAGCAGTCGAGGGCCATCCCTGCAGCTCACTTCGTGGTGTACAGGCAGAGCATTGAGGAAGGGCTTGAGGGGGCAGGTGGCATTCAATGATTGTCATTGATCGCCAGTCATTCATAACAATTGCAGAATAAGAACAAGGCACCCTTGAAGCCATGTACAGAGTTTACTGCTTGCATGATCTTAAGTGAATATAGAGGCTTTTGAGATACTGTGTGGATGGAGACATATATGATAAAAATGCATATGCAGTAAAAAAAGAATTGGGAAATCCTTGAAGTTATTTTGATCCCGGTAATTTAATCAGGTTGTATAATGTTTTAAATTTGAGTTTGAGTAACAGAACTTTAGCTAAAAAAATGAATGTTTTGCCAATCAAAGCTGATCAATCACAGCCATTTATTATTATTATATATATTTTTTACTAAACTGAAACTAATTTCCATTGGAGTAAGACTAAATAAACTACATTTCATTGCAAAATGGAGAACTACGAGAATATAAGAGCATCCTATGTGAGGAAGAAGTGATCACAATGAACAATAGTCAGCTTTGTTTTTGGTGTTACCACTGTTCGAACATTGTTGTAGCAGATTTAAATGTTTGTGATTGAAGAAAACTTCATGCCCACATCCGAACGGACAAGTGTTATTGCTGGAGGGACAGGAGAAACCCAAACACTTGATGTCACACTCCAGCAGTACAGATGAGTCAATAGTGGCAACTGGTGAGCTTTCATTGAACCATTTGTCAACCATTTTTGTGAACAAAGGGCATCTTGATTTCTGTAAACCGCCGGTGTCCTTGCAGAATTCTGTGGTGCTCTATATTGATAATGGATAGCGTTTGGTAGGTGACCCTGCCCTGACCTTTCCCGTGGGACTATCAACTTCCTGGACTTAGCTAATTGTCCGTGTGTAAAACATACAATAGAAGCATACCATTGAACTGTTTAGAGGAGCCCATGTACTGTAAGGCACTGATAATTGACCAGCATGAAAATTTAACGTGTGTACTGTATTTGCTTTGAAATCTGGAAATAAGTTCTGTGTGTAAGTTGAGCAGAGTTGTATATCAGCATATAACAAATTACTAAGGCATCATGATCATCTGGCCATATTATTAATCATACAAAATAGTACCATTGTAGCATTGTGATATGTGAAGGGTTACTGCTGTACTATGAGAACCCCCCCCCCCCCAAAAAAAAAAAAAACAAAACATTCCAATGCACATATACAGTTGTGCACCCTCATCCTAACAGACCACTCTCTGCTCCCGCTTGCCATGCCTTGTGATCTGCCACCTCTCCCTTAAAGAGTTCTCAAGTGCTGTGATTGCGAGGGAAGCCAGACACTGGGAGAGCTAGCAGCATCTTGTATGCAGCAGCTAATGGTGGTGCATCCCTAGCATGTGACATGAATGACGGAGGTACTCTGCAAACTACTGATTTATTTTCAATAACATGGGGGAAGGGGAAGGGAGGTTAATCTCCTACAATATTTTGATAAGTATCCATTTTCTTTTTCTTTGTTTTAATATCGCACTGTATTTAGTCACAAATTCATGGTTCTTTAACATGAGTTTCATGTGAATCAGAATCTACTATAAATGAGAACCACTGCATCTATATATATATATATATATATATATATATATATATATATATATATATATATATATATATATATATATATTGTGTGTGTTGGATTGCAGTGTTACACAAAAAAAGGAAAGTGACATGCCAACCAAATCTCTTTGCACTTTGGTAGATGAGCGGAGGCATTGGATTTTTTTATAGCTGTTTTTTTTTTTTTAGAAGAGATTTTGGCCCCTGTTGTTTGAACTCTTGTCAGTAACCCTCCTTTGAAATACTGCCGTCACTCCACAGTGATCCTTGCTTACAGAGGCGGAACTTAAAAACACCCTCCAGCAATTCCTGCCAACGCCTCTCTTGATCCACTGGCAGACAAATGGGCCCGTGGAGAATCTTTCCTGCATTCTTAGGCTTTACCTCCTACAGGAGATGTCTCTGTTTACCTTACTAAGAAAAGCACCCCCTCAGGATTGTGAGATTGAGATTCAGAGACACGAAGCCTCTCTTGTTTAAACAGCGAAACATGTATTTCTTTACAGCCTTTTCACGCCAAGCATCTCCAGGCACTTTACCTGTAAGCCTTTTCAAACAAAAAAAAAGTATTGAGTTTGGATTTAAATTTAGAACAGGAGTCTTGATTCATCAATGCCCTGAGGTAGGGAATTCCGCCATTGGGATGTGTAGTCAATAGGAAATTGCATGATTATAATATTACTAATGTTATTCAGTACAAATTCATAATCAGCAGTAACAGTAACTGTATTTCAATTGATCATTGTACCGTAATTTTTATTGAGGATAGATCCTCAATAAGTAGATCACAGGTGCAATTTGAAAAAGCATGTAAACCATGTGGGAACAATCGAGTAGTTTCCTATTTCAAATATTACTTCAGTTCAGAGAGATCAAAAACGTATTTATAAACACCAACACAGGCACAAGGATGGTTCAATTAATAACTACAATTTATTGGATAACAGTAATAGAAAAGTTTAATGCGGAAACTGTAACTTAGATTTTACTCAGCAGCCCTTGACTCATTCGGCGTTTGGTTGTGGAACGTTAATCGTTGAAATGCACGATGAAGTCCTTTTCGTGATGGTTCTTCGATCCGTAACGGGATCAGTCTTGATGTGATGTCTGCTTCTTTAGTTCTTCAACCACAACTGTAGTCCAACACAGTCTTTAAGTTGTTTTGTAGTATTGTAGTCCAATACAGTCTTTAAGTTGTTTTGTAGTATTGTAGTCCAATACAGTCTTTAAGTTGTTTTGTGGTATTGTAGTCCAATACAGTCTTTAAGTTGTTTTGTGGTATTGTAGTCCAATACAGTCTTTAAGTTGTTTTGTAGTATTGTAGTCCAACACAGTCTTTAAGTTGTTTTTTAGTATTGTAGTCCAACACAGTCTTTAAATTATTTTGTAATACTGTAGACCTGTTCTTGCGAACAGGCATATCTTTTCTCCCTGTCGCTGTCTTTCTTCTTCTTTCACCATGGCACTTTGTCTCACAAGCTGTAGCCACCTTTTCCCTGTGTTATATCTGCAGCAGAGGTTTGCTTTGGGTTTTTGAAGGTTGAGAGCATCATGCTGTTTTTGGGCTTGTTCTTTACTAGTCTGTTATAAGATGCATCTGTCTTGTGTAACACACACACACACACACACACACACAGACGGACAGACACGCACGCACGCACGCACGCACGCACGCACGCAGACAGACAGACAGACACACAGTTTGTGTACATGGTTCACTTTTGGCAGGTGCCACATGCAGTCAGCAGTTCCTTTATTCTTTGTTTTCAGGGCTGTGTTCCATTCTGGCTGACTGGTTAGTTTAAAAGATTTTTTTAGCAAACAAACAATACAAAATGTATCGCTTTCTTCAATACAATTGATGCTGTTTTCTGTAGCAGAGTCCCATGCGATAATGTAATACACATACATAAGTTGATTCAAATTCAGGTTTTCTAACTGCATCTAACTGGGTCAAAAGGAATGCTAATCAAGGTGTTCTTGTTAGCATTAGCAGCGTAATCACTGGTCCTCTTTTCATCTGTTGAAGAACTTTGGGTATAAAAAGATATAAAAGTATTAAAATCCGGCGCTGGGTAAATTAAGGATATGTGCAACATATCCTCAAAAATGTTTTTAACTTTTAGTTATGCAACATCAAGAGTAAAAAGTCATGTCATGTTCAGGATCAGAATTGCTGGATTGCTGGATTTGAAGGTTAAACTCTGTACACCTTGATGCAGGTTTGCCCCACTTCACACAACTTCAGAGACAAGCATCAGAATGTCAGAAGATGCAGTGAAATAGTTATCCCAGATACAGCATATATATATATAGAGGTGCTAATTTATTTTGTTAAGACTAAGCAGGGTAGCACTATGCATCTGAATCGAACAGCATTGAGGTTGGTGTGATATTTGCTGGAGATGCTTGTATTCATTTCCCCAGTAACAAGGTACAAATAAAGCTCTAGTCAGTCTTTCTGTTTCATTTTCATCTCAGAGCTAAGTAATGTAATGATGGCTTCTAGGTAATTACAGGTGTTTTCCAGTTGCTTTGCTCCAGAGATGTTAAGCTTGAGTGAGTTTATTTAAAGTAAAATTAATTTTCCAACGTCATACTTAATATTGGTGCACACATACACGCAAACCAAAAAAAAAAAAAACAAACATCAAATGATAGTCCTTATTTAAAAAATAGTTTATCTGTACCTAGCATTGAACTGTTGTTTCAGTCTGAAGCTCAGTTACTTCTGTTCTGGTTGAGTAGTTCTTAATGATGGTCTTAGGGATTCACATACCTCTGGCCAAGTTTCTTTGCAGGAAAGCAAGAAGTTCAGGTTTTTTTTTTGTTTTTGTTACTGTCAGTTGAGCAACTTTTGCCTAAGGAGAAGCAAAGCCTGTCCTGCAAAAATCAGTGCATCAGTGAAAAACATTAACAATGAGGAGATTCTTCATGGTAATAAAGTGTGGAAATAAAAGAGATAAAATGTTGTACAGTTTATGTGTTCAGTTGTGTGCCTGGAAATACAGCTAAACTCAGTGTATTGTAATAAAATTATGTTCTACCTTAAAATAGAGGACATTTCAACAAATATTTAAATCTAAGCAGTGGGTGAAATTTTCATATATTTTGGAGTGGTCAAAAATGTACTGTACATTATGTGTATAGTGTTTAGTGACCCTATTAGTCCGGGTCCTGATTAGATTAAGATCAATTGTTCCTTTCCAGGTTGTGCCAGCTGTTAGCCCTTTCTGTGGAGCAGCCGACAGTAACAGATACTGTCAAATCCATATAGTAGTTGTGTGGAACTGATTTATAATTACAGTGCTGTCTCATTATGCAGTAAGAAAACCCTTTAGAGCAAAGAACCAGTTATAAGGTGGCACGGCCATGGCTCCCATTTGACCCATTATTGTATTTCACTTGAAATAGTCTTTACATGTAAGCCACAACACACACAGCACAGCATCTACAGCACTGTATAAATGCCACACCAAGTTCAAGTGCAGTTCTTGTCCAGTGCTCTTCAGGAAAAGGCTCAATGGGCGACATTGCATGTACAAAGCCAGAGGGTACCACAGGTATGTACAGTAGATCACATTTTGAATCTATTAAATAAAGGACCAATGACTAACAGTTTCCTTGTCTGCTTTGTGTTGGCATAGTCTCTTTTGAGAAATTTGGGAATTATAGGGTTAGAAATGGGATATGTATAACATGCATGAGTTAGTGCTGAGGGAACAATATGCATTTTTTGAATATTCTATTTGTATTCTATTTGTATTGGAATGGGGCTAACCCATGGGAAGAATACAAAGCTTGGCGGGGCATTTAAGACATAGCTATAGATATACAGTAGAGCCAAATTCACAAATATTCAGGGTCTTTTTAATAATCTAAACAGTGGTAGATCTGAATACAGATGCCCTAAAATATATAAACCAGATTTATTTTGAGGACCTTATTTCAATGTATGTTTTACTATATATAGTAATGTTAATAGATAGGTAAATAAATCAGTCCTGGTGGAAAATACCAACAGGATTATTACAGAATGAAACTATTGATATCATTTACATTGACAAAGTGTGATATTTATTAGGTTTTAGATTAAATAATTAAATATTTATGAAAGTGCTTGATGCTGTTGTTGGCTTCTTTAAGAACAATCTAGAACAGTTTCATGAATATATAACTTTATTTTATGCATGAAATTTTGATTTTGAAAAACAAAAGTCCTTTAAATGACTTGTGAGTTAACTTGTTGAACAGAGCCATTGTTTGTAGATACTAAATAAAAATCAAGAGGAGGCTGAATATGAAGTCTGGTTAATAATGAGTCCCTGAGATATACAGAAAAGCTGTCTCTGTTCTCCAGTACACTGGTCTGCATGGCATAATGAGGGCACCTCTTCATGTTTTTGTATTCTGTACCTTTCCTGTGGGATGAAGTGTGGGCGTCACATGACGTACTTAGTTAGCACTGAACCGAAAAGACTTTCCTGGGATTTCTGAGAAAGTCTTGACGGTATTCCCCTCTGGTATCTTCTACATCGTAGGTGTCAGTTGTCATACACTTAAAAAATGATTTTGCTGAGATTACTGCTTGACAAACCTTAACATTGTAGCCTAAAGACAAAAGATAATTACTATTAAAATAGACCGACATATGTCTGTATGCAAGGCCAGATTAACATATATTAACAAATTACGCTATAGCTTAGGGCCCCCAGCAGAATTTTCGTTTTTTTTTTTTTTTGACGGCTAGGCATTTCTTTCTCGATTTACAGCGCACCTGGTCTCTGAGTCTCTTACGCAAGCCTCTTACTGCTAAGGTGCAATACCAAATGATCCACGCCCTGTACCTCCTAGGATAGATCCATCCCTAGTCCTACATCAGAGCCATCAGTCTGCAGGATAAAATGTATGAATCAGGCTCAATTTACCTATTTATTTCGGTTTTAAGGCCAATTTAAAAACCTGTCCTGTCTCAAATGTGCACATTGTGCCTCTTTTAAATTTTAGAAACTTTCCTTTTTCATTTGGAAGTTGGAATTTTAGAAAAAAAGACGGGTAAAGGTAAACGTGTGCAATGCAGGAGGCTGAAGGAAATTCGAATGCAGATGTCTGCAGCTGGCAAGAACGGTTTAAGTTCATAGTGTTTGTTTCTCTCCCAGCTACAAAAAGCAAACAAAAAAAAAAGAAGTAAAGGACAGAAAAGTGATTCCCTTTTTTTGTTAAACTAGATTGTTTTGTTCTATTGAATACAATGCTACTACTGGTCTGTAGATAGAATCTATGGAACATTGTTTTTGTTTTACACACATTGTACACGTAATAGCTGCCTGACAAAACCACTGACCCATTAACCCCAGTGGATGTTATATTATGCACTTGCTAATGCTTTTGTATTTTACTGCCTGCGACTGAAGCTTTTTTTTTGTCTGTGATCCATATTGCATCGTGTTATGTTCTATCTTCCTGCAGATGTTTGAATGTAAATTAAACTTATCATTAACAACAATTAAATTTAGTTATTATCACTTAGATGGCATTTCTGTCATATGGCACAAGGCAATAAAGGCATACACAGTTTAACAAGCCTCATACCTGGAGCACCCTGGTTGTTGTGGAAGAGTGAGTATGTAGGTGGCCACCAAAATATGGCTTGGTATAGGTCCCAAACCAATATGCCAATAACACCATTCACCATAATATGCATAGGAACCCCAAAATATGGGTTACCTTAGGGCCCCCCCATCCTGTAATCCGGCTATGTCTGTACAATTAGACTGTTGTCATTTGGTAATACAGTTCTCAGTGGCAGAGGAATAGCACTCAGAGGGCCGTGGGGCGGAGCGGTGGCAGTATGATAGGGTTGGATCCTTTATTAGGATGCAGGTTCCAGGTGTTGTTGGGCAACGGGAATATCTTTAACATTGTTCCTTATGCAAATCTCTTAAGAATCTGAAGACCGCAGACCAAGCTTTTTGATGATGTGCAGGAATGTTTCGCTGAGTAGCTGTAGTTATAGCTTCAATCCTGAAGGAACGGCACGCATAGTTTGAGTAAGAAAGGCCGCCTTTTGGAGAAGATCTTGGAGTCTTGCAGAAAACCAGGATCTGGAGACTGGCAGGTTCTGCGCAGTTAGAAACAGCCGGTCCGGAGGCGCAGATGGGGGTCTGAAGGGCAGATGTCTCAGCATGGACGTGTGTAGACAGAAAACAGAATTAGTGTGAGCAATGTGAACAGTTACCCCTTACCTTAATTTATCAGATTTACTTTAAGAAAGATAGAAAACACCCCTTGAACAGCAGCAGGACCTTGATAGGTAGCTAGAAGGAGCAGAGAAGGGCAAATACAATTACTACGATATTTTACATGCTTTAAATGTACAGAATATGTGACCCTGAGATTGAAGTTTAAGGTCTATGAACTGCAACAGGACGCCTTGATAGGTAGCTAAGGAGCAGAAAAGGGCAATTAATACAATTTGTATGATATTTAGGGTTATATACCTAATGGGTGATGGGAACTTGCCGGTAATTGGTTTGTAGTTTAACCAATGAATAAATGTGATGTACTAGGAACTGTATTAGTGATACTATAGATGTCCTGCCTGAAAACCTTGCAAGCTTGATATTAAGACAGGTTTCTCCTGTTCAGTTTGGCAACTTTACTGTTGAGGGGTAACACCTGTCGAGATTGTTTGTTGGACTGGAACATCTCAGGGCTAGACCACTACTTGTCAGTACAGAACACAATCCTGCTCAGTCGCTGCTGGTCCTGAGAAGCAGACTCTTTCTGCATTGCAGGTCCTGCTTGGTTCCTATAAGATAAGAGACAGGCATGCCAGCAGTTAGAAGTCAACACAGGCTCAGCTTTCATAAATCTGCTGATGCCATATGCTACCACATAGTATGAGACCAAACTAAAGTGCTTGTGCAAGCTGAAGAAGATATATTAAATGGGGCCCAAGCCAAAGAGCCAGGCCACTGACAGGGAGGCTTGGAAAGCTTTTTTTCCTGTTTGTAGTTGAACCCTGCTGGATATATTGGTGCATTTTAGGCCAGCTGTCATCTGCTGTTTGTTTACAGAAACTGTAACACAGGAATACAGGAAAATCTATAGGTGGGAGTGTTCAAAGGCAAACGAGTTATGTATTTATGTTAGTTATATGTCAGTTGCCGACTGGAACCATATTGACCACACAGCCTGGGATCACTCATAGCCCTGGAAGTAATTGGTTTACTGTTTCTGGTCACTCAGTCACTTTACCACAAAACTTGGCAGCTACTGTTGGTCTTTTGTCTCTTAGGTACCAGTCGTTCCCTCTACATCAAGTAGATGGTAAAACTGCCACTGCAGGCACGGTTTGTCTCTCCTCTTTGCTGCCACACAAACTGGTGTACAGTTTTATACCTGCGCTCAAGTCAGTAGGTAATCTGACTGCTGGAGAGGTCCACTAGTGTAACCTAGAGTCCAGTAGATGGCTTGCTAATGTACTTTATTAAATACAAATCTAAAAATATACTTTTTTTGCTTTCAAGCCTCTCACTTGCAATTAGTAATAATGTGAAGAGTGAAAAATGGTTGCCTTCATGCAGTGGGAAAGGTGCAGATGTAGCTAATAACAGGTGATGTGTGTTTATAAATGGAAGTCGTTCCAGTGTCTGTTCAGATAAGTTCAGCGGTTGGTTGTGATATATTCGTGTAATTCTGGTGTACTACTTAGAGTATATGTACCTCTTTGCTGCAGTACAGTAGAAAATACAATAATAGCTACAGTGTGTTGCTGCAAGTAATAGGAAATTACATTTTGTCTTAATCTATCCCCTTGAGAGGTCAATGGTTTGTTGCAACAATTATTTCAAACACCCTTACAAATTGATCCCATATATCCAGGGCAATTGATGCTGTGTATTGTTGTACATACATCCTAACAGTAAGCTAAAATGGCAAAAAAAATTCACAGCGAAACCTAAAACATGTTTATAAATAATTATTAGGCAATAAAGTCGGCACATGATGAGGCAATGCTACATGCAATGCAATGGTGGATCTACTACTGGTCACCATGACATCAGACCCAACTTAGTGAGAATGTGGCCCTTCCTAACCTGTCCCCAGTGCACAGACATTAAGAGATGGTGCCTGTGTGCAATAGTATGCTCTTGTGTGTAATCATCATAAAAAACCCCAGAAAGTTAATCATAATCCATCTGATTGTACTTTTACGTTTACACAAAACTGTGATTTTTGGTTGAACACCACATTATTCCATAGTTTAGCATTACATGCTCTCCCAGTTTGTTCTGTTGTCTTACCATTTTATATTGCCTAAGGTAGTTTTAGCAGCCCACTAAAGCTGTCTCTCTCCTTGAAGCTTTCTGACAACATAGTCTCGCAAAAGTGAGCCAAACAACCATAACCCTACTACTACCAACAACTAAGAAGGTATGAATATCATACTGTAAGCTCAATTTTAGTTCAGGGAAACCAAATGTGGCAGAGCAAAGCTCTGCCCTTTAAATTGGCAGGGATGGGGTTAACTTCCCCTACCTGCCTGGGTTTATTATGTTCAGGTGGCTGGGGTTGATTAGTTGATTAGGTTGATTAACGATCAATCAGCGCCCAGCCACCTGATATAAAAGGAGGCCTCAGCGTCTCATTTGGGAAGAGGGAGCTGAGGAAGCAGGTTGGTTTTTTTCTTTGGTTGTTTGGAAAGTTTGAATCCAGTGAAGGCATTGCCCAGCCTGGAAATTGTTATTTTTGTAAGTTTTGCTTTTTGTCTTTCTTTGTGTTTAAATTGCTTTGTTTTGGCCCTTGTGCCCTTTCATTTTTGTGTTTATTTATAATAAAAGTTATTTTTTTTGAACTGCAGTCTGTCTCTGGGCCTCTTTCCACTCGCCAGCCTGCCACACCAAACCATAATGTTTCAATGTGAGCTGTTACTTTGAACAAGGGCTTGTGAGGGCGCAACCTTGTTAAACATGTAAAACAAACAATTTTGTAACAGTTTGGAGCATCTTGAAAGTTATCTGAAGGTGGTATCTGAGATTTGAGGCCTGTCACAATTTTATCAGTTAATAATGTCATAGCATAGATTATTTTAATCAGGCACTGCTTAAGTGCATCTCATTAACTGCAGCATTTCAAGGCACTTAACAATAACAGCTAAACAAGAAACAGGCTGAGACCTAAGAGAGGCTCATAAAAATCACGGCAGTACGATTTGAACAGGATCATTCATAGCCAATTAAAACTGATTAATAGAGCCAATCGGGCAGATTTTGGGAGTTAGTACAATTCTGAAGATGCGGACCAACCAAGCCAGTAGTCTGTGTCTGATGTCAGCTCAGCAGAGAGAGTAAGGGCAGGCAAAGAGGAGTGGGACAAAGCATAATGAAAACACCTGTGATATGTAGCACAGTCACTCTCATGGATGATTTATTTGAAATGCAAACAGAATATCCTACGTACATATAGAACAACCAAGTAGCAGCGCCTGGTTACCGAGGGAATGCTTAACACACCAGCATTCATAAGCAGGAGCTGCAGGGTACCAGGGAACACGCTGAATATTAAAGTATTTTGTTCCTTCTATCTGTACGGGTTTAGAAAGGACTGATGTCATGAAAGAGGTGGCACTGCGGTGGCTGTAGAACTTGATGTGCTGAACCACGACATATAGGTTGTAGCGTGTTTAATTGTGAGGCAGGTTTTATCTGAGATAGCATGTTTAGCAATGTAACTGCATGGTTAAGGTTGTAGTTACGTGGTTTGTGTTGGACATGTGATGTTGCTGTACAATATATGAATGGCTGTCTGTGCTTCGTCTGGATGAAACGATCTTGGGTGTTTTATAAATACAGACAGGGAGCCTATATAAACTCAGGATATCACAGCTAGGACCAAAAGTTTTGCATCACCTAGAATTTTAGGATTGAGACATAATTTAAATATGGTCAAACACACACACACACACACACACACACACACACACACATATATATATATATATATATATATATATATATATATATATATATATATATATATATATATATATATATATGAACATAATTTAGATCTTTTATTTAGCATCATGTAATCAAAGAAACTACAAAATGATTTTGCAAAAGTCTACCGGAAGCCATAATAGTAGTACAGTATTTCATGTTAGATTTCGAAATGTCACATTTTTCAAATTTTTTTCTTTTACATTTTTTGTTAAGTATATGGAAAAGTTGGTATGTAATTCAGTATGTTAATGTAACATTATTCTGCAGGTTTATGAAGCAACATTTTGTTATTCTGTAGGGCGATTCAAAACATGTGGCTACAGCTGTATGTGTTGGCTTTCACACAAACCTGACACGTTCTCTTGATGACTGTATCACATTTGCTTACTGTGGAATCAGTTCAGGCACATGATGCAGCATTATTAAAATGCGTAAAAAAACAAGGCTTTGCACAGATTGTATATACAGGATCACACCCCCTAGTCTAGACTGACACATTTATACATCACTGCTTGTAGAGCAGCTGTCATTCAGGGTTGCTATATGTAAAGTCCGATAGCATCCTGGCTGAAAGGGTGCAATACATATTCTGAGAAACAGTGACTCACCAAACTTTATGGATAATTAGGGATGACGTGCCAAAAATAAAGTTCTTTCTTTGAATGCCAAAGAACAAATTAGGCAAAGTGACAACAGCCATGCATTGGATCCAGACCTTTTAAGGTGTTAAATATATTGCTAGCATAGATGCACTCATGTGGAACTATAGCTACACTCATAATTCATTGTAACTGCACGATAAAAATATTATTACACTCTTAAGGCCACTGTGTTTCAACTGCAGTAATGCTTCCATAAAAGGTATTTGGCGGTAATGCTAAAACTGCATTCAAACTGCAGAACTGAGCCACAGCAGCTTTGTCACACAGATTGCTTTACCACAAGTGGATCCTGATGTGTAGGGCTGCTTCTGACAGCCTATGACTCAACTCACAATGACAGCTTCTGATGAATACATAGTGCCCCATGTTGAAACGCTTCTTACACCTATTGTGTTCTTCACTTGAAGGCAGCCGTTTGTGAAGCCAGTGCAGCAGTTAATGAGAGTTAACAAAGGGTTAACAGAATACCATGAAATGTTGTAGACTTTAGAGACTTGATGTAATCGTTGTACAGAGTTTAACCCTCTACAGCAGTGGACCTCATAATATAACTCTAGGGACTAAATGTCCCCCTCCACCCCCCACTCCCCACCTCTAAGATGTACACTTGCTGTTATGTCTTGTCTGCACTGTAATTTTCAATGCTCTGGGAATAAAGATAATTATACTGCATGTAGTATCTCCCTGTGCACATTGGTATTATTCAATAATGCCGTACTTTTAAATGAAAATGTGATTCATTTAAGGTAGACTGTGCCTTATTCCCAGACGAATACATTTATACTGTTGTCTTTCTCGCTTTGGGGCAATCGTATGGGATGATCAAAGAGAAACAATGCAGTTTAACTTTCTTTTTTGTCTGCTGGATATATATCGGGCCCATAGCAAGCTGTTGAAAGACTAAGCAATTTAATTCGAAGGCAGTTTATAGTTGATATATTAGCAGTTGCTTAGGGAATGTATGCTTAGTCTCTTGCTATGGCATTTGCTGTTTCCATTATAATATACTGCTTCATACATCCTTTGGGTTTACAAGTTTTGTACACCATGTCACCTGCTCACGGAGAACACAGTCCCATATGAATACAATTCCACTCACCAAATAGCACAAGAACACAACAAAAAGATAAAAGTTTGCACGCTCTTGATGCATTTTGTGAATTATATTTAAAATAATTTAAATATGCATGCTGTCTGTATAGTTATATAATCACCTCACACAAACTAATGTTATGAAAGTTCCTGGTTTAACAACATTTTTCACAAAAAATTTACTGAAATGATGAACATGTCACTTTTGTGTTGTTTTAATAATTTAACATGATATAATTAGGGCTTCTGATTTTCGGTTTTAACGTATAAAAACCGATAAAGCGCCTGTGATACAAAAACAAATGTAAATCGCTGTATAGTTAATAAACACCACAATACACAGGAAAAACAATAGAAATGGTTACTCAATTCACATTGACAAAAACAAACTACCTGTTCCAATGCACTTGGACAATGTCCCTCCTTCCTGACTTGTATCTATCATTGATTCGTTCTGAATACATTAAACTACGAAGGATTTAAAACGGAATTGCAGATTGTGGCGAAATGTAAAATGCCTACACACAAAACCCCCCAGAAGAATGTGCCCATGACCATGAGAATTTTGTTGGGAAAGACAAAGCAAAGAAGGTACAACTTGAGTTACTATACCTATTTTGACAGAAAAAAAACAGCCAAACGTTTTGGAAAGTAACCAAAAACAATAATTTGATACAGTATTATAAAAAGCGAAAACCTTGATAAAGAAACGATTTACATAAAACACGCAAAATAGCTAAAAATAAGCACCAAAAAATGAAATTAATAAAAACAGAAAAACAGAAGCCCTAGATATAATGTACACCACTGTATTTTAACATTGTACAATTTAAAACGAATGCCAAAGTAAAAAGTACAATTCCACAGTACACTTTGCATTGAATGCACTAGTCAGCCCTTTTACACAAGGCCTGAAATGTTGCCAGTGCCATCCTTTTTAAAATATTTTTTATCCTTGATTAAACTAAAACAGATCACTAACAAATAAACCTTTTGCACTTGTTATTAGAAGATTGCATCAACAATTTGAAAGCTACAAGGAACAAGTTCAGAAGATTGGCGAAGATGCTTGCCGTTGCCATGGAGAGCACAAAGACGACGCCCCGACCTGTGGAATCTGTCGTAAAACAAAGTTTGCTGACGGCTGCGGCCATTTGTGTTCCTACTGCCAGACGAGATTCTGTGCCCGCTGCGGAGGCCGTGTCTCTCTCCGTTCCAACAGCGTGAGTATGACTCGTGTCACTGTGCAGAGTCACAGCTGTGTTAGGCTCTCTGCTTTGATTTGCTTTTGCTGGATGGCTTTTTTCTTTATTTTTTTCTTCTGTGTTTTTTTTTTTTTTTGTTGAGACTAAAAAGACAAAATCGTATTTTCCTTGAAACTCGTTTTCAGTAGTTATTGGTTGGTGTTTCTAGTAAATTAGGGTGTGCCTTTATGGTCGCCATACAATTCCTTCACACTTAACTATAGGCATAACTTTTGCTTTAATATCCAGTGCCTTTTACTGTTTAAAATACTATATATATATATATATATATATATATATATATATATATATATATATATATATATATATATATATATATATATAATACTGTGTGTGTGTGTGTGTGTGTGTGTGTGTGTGTGTGTGTATATATATACACATACACAGTGTATTTTATAAAAAGATTAATCAAAAGCATTTGGAAAATATAGGTAATACATGAAGTTTGTTAAATAAAATGATGCCATTCATGTGACTACATTCTATGAGTTATTTTATGAAATGTTAGTGACCATATCATGTTTTTTCATTGTTACATACTGCATCGCAAATCCATTATATGCACCGCATATTTCAAAACAAGTTTTATTTTTCAACATATTTATATTCACAAATAGCAAATAGGCACATTGTAAGAAATATGATTATATATTTGGGGGCACATAGTGATCATAAACACACCACTTCATGAACAGTCTGGTTAATTTATCTTAAACCCTGGTGTATAGATTGATAACATTGCCCTAAGTGCGGACGATCGCTTAGACACTGAGCTTAACACACCAAGATGCAAAATCAAGATGTTTTGGTAAACCCTACTTTTTACTTTTAAACTCTTGCCCATTTTTACCGTGAAATTTATTTCATTTACATAGGACAGAACAAATCCGACCAGAACTGATGCAATTTGACAGTACAAAATTTACTACAGTATGCTCTTTAAGTGCTTTGCTACGGCTGGAAAAAAGTGTGTGACATAAACGATGCAATTAATGTCAGGTCTGGATGATTCAGGCAGGCTGGATGTGACAGTCAGTAGCAGTGGAGATGCATAGCTTCTGGAAAAATTAGGATATAGTGGGAGTAGGCTGGAATATCCTGAGGGGGATCTACACATAGTGCATCTAGAAACGCAATGATCAAGACAGAACATTGGGCTATATTTGTGATCCATTATCACATGGGGTACAGTGCAGTTACTGGCACTCTAATGCTTCATAAGTATTATGTGGAACTCTAAACAGTTTGAAAGATGGGGACTGATGAGTCATATCTTATAACCTCCCGTTAAAGCAAATGCATTAGTATACTGTACAGAGTCCAGTTTTATATTAATTGACCAATAAAACTACCCAATATTCAGCTATTTACCGGATATGCTGCATAAACGCCCCTGTTTGAGTGATTAGCCATCCCAACCTTAAAATGAATGCCATTTTTAAAACATTTTGATTGTGCAAAATATATTTCAGATAGCATGTTGATAGATACAGCTGCCACATCCTCGCTGAATTAGAAACTAGTTTCAGCTTATTACAGTTACACGTCAATTTTCTCCCTAACTTTCTGCACAGTTCTAACCGTTAATAGTCATAGGCACTTCTCCACGCTGCCAACATTTATGAACACTGAAGGGAGAGAGAGGATAGTTCAGTCTCTTCACCCATCTAATACAGGGCTTCTCTGATATGCTGTATGCAGTGGTGACCACATATCCACTAGGAACTGAGTACAAGCCACAAGACCTGTCTTCACACCCCCAAACCACTGTGGTATAAAAGGGGCAGTTAGAAAACTATTCACAGGAGACTTAAAGAAAAGGCTATGACCTAAGGGTCTAGTGTTCTCTTCTAAAATATATCATTGAAAGAATGATTGGGCTAGGGTGTGGGGAGCCCCCTGTCGAGGATGTGTGCTAGAGCAGCATGTGGCTGTAATGAGGGAACTTGTGAACTTACCCAGGGAAAGGTCATGGCACTGGAAAGGTCATGGCACTGGTAAGGTCATGGCACTGGCAGCTGGTGAGGACTGCAGGAGGTTAATAAAGGATATTTTGAAAGAAGTGGTTGCTAAACACCAGGGGGACTTTCCTGGGATATCTGGTGTGGAAAATGATATTGTCACATTACATCTATTGTGCAATATTTTTGTTGCTGATAACAGAATGGCTGTGTGCCTATACAAACATGATTAGTGCTTTACATGGGGAGGGTCCTCATTACGTTGGTAAGCGTGATTTAAGAATACACTGAGGATTAATAGAAAAAAGTAAAATGAAAATATTACAAAATTCTAAAACACCCTGTTTAAAAATGGTATACGATGACATCTCTAGTGCAAGCAGACCAATGGGTCTGTTGGTCTCAATATTTAAAATGCCTACTGCATAATGTAAGATGACCCTACCAATACGTCTGTTGGTCTCAATATTTAAAATGCCTACTGCATAATGTAAGAACGACTACAAATAATACATTGTAAATACTAATAATATGATATGCCTTCAGTACTGTAAGGTTTTTCCCATATTTGGGCAAAGTTGAATGACTACAACACATTTTGTCTATTTTTATCTCTTAACACATTATAATGCTCCCCTTATGAATGTGGCGGTCTATAGCATGTTCCTAATATGGAAAAACATTTTGGATGTTTGTTAGCTATTCTTAGCCATAATAATAATAATAATAATAATAATAATAATAATAATAATATCAGGAAACAATATTTAAGGAGATGTCACCAGAAGTAGAATTACAGTCTTTTATGTACAGTTTTGGTGTAAAATTATTTGTTATAATACATGGTGACATAACAGACAACAAATTGTAGAACTAACAGTGTTTATTTTTAACAATTTAAAAAAAAATTAAAACAAGTTTATTTTTAACAATTAATTTTACTTAAGTATATTTTACATTTTATTAACATTTTTTGGGGGTGTGTGGGCGGGAAAACTACATTGTATTATTACTAAGAATGGGATCTGCAGCCCAATGGTTGTTTGTTTTTGGTATTGACTGTGTTTTGTTCATATATGAGTAGAAGAGTTTGTTTTTAAGGTTAAAAGTTTTATCATCAATCTTATTATACTTGGGCAATCTTATTATCCACCATCTTATATTTTTATATGTAGTTCTTGCTCCACCACTGCGTAGACTAACACTGTAAAACACTGGTTCAAATCCCAAATCCCACCTCTGCTACTGACTGATTCACTGTGTGGCCCTAAGCAAGTCACTTCACCTCCTTGTGTTCCATCCTGCAGATGATATGTTAAATCAATGTCCTATTGTACGTGACTCTGCATATAATGCACAGTTCACAGCCTAGCTTTGTAAAATGCTTTTTGATGGTGCTCCACTATGAAAGGCGCTATATAAAAATAAAGATATTATAATAATAATTTATTGGAAGACGGGTGACTTTAATTAGTTAGATCATGATCACAATTACTGTAGTCATTTTAAGTTAAAGTATGCAGGATTCAACCTCAAAAGTGACCCCCCACATAGAGATCAATATTTAATGATTCCCCTTGGTGACCACTGCTATTGAACTACCTGTTGCTTTAATTAGTATTTCTCTGTAACCAGCCTATGCAGAGGAAGTCAGCGGGCAACAAAGCCTTGAAGTAGCCATTATTGAAAAGGGTAAATCACTTCAGAGAATCTGGAATGTCAGAGTGAACTTTATTTCATTAAACACACACACACACACACACACACACACAGTATTATGAATACTGAGTAAATTAAAAAGTTTAAAATCGCAGTACTAAAAGTAGAAAAACTATGGAACATGGCATGTCGACAAAGTGCAGTGTTACATACCACAGTTTAAATGTGCCGTGATCTGCATGGGTTCTATTACACCCCAAAGTATTCTATAATTCCACTCTACTGTTCTAGATTGTTACTCGCCTAAGCATAAACACCACTAGATAATGGTACACATTATAGAAGGAAATGTAGATGGTATATCTTTAAATTACATGCCCAGTTTTATTATTTATTTATTTATTTATTTATTTATTTTTTAGGAGACACCCTTATTCATTTACAATTGTTATAAAATATCAGTGTAAAGTATCACATTTCAGAATATCACATTACAGATAAGAGCAGTTGTAAAGTACAATAAAATCAGTAGCAAAAGATAAAATTCAAATAAGAGCAAAAATAGAGAATCCAGTAAATAATTCCATGTAAGAGTGGGTTCCACTGAGAGCAGTTAACTTACATTAAAACTATGTGCTTATATGAGTAAAGTCCAGTATTAGAACGTAGGAAGTACAATGAATGGATGAGAATGATTTCAAATAAGAGCAAAAAACATGAGTACAGATACCTAGAAGAGTACAATCAAATACAACATAATTAAGAGCAGTTAGAATACGGCAAGGTATGGAGCAGTTCAGTGCAAGTACAAGCTGATGCAAGTACTGGTGCAGCTGGATGCCATGTAGTCTAGTATAGTCGTGAGGTTTACAGATGTTGTCTGAACAGGTGTGTCTTGAGGAGGCGGCGAAAGGTTGTCAGAGACTGAGCAGTCCTGATATCTGTGGGGTATCAAAGGACATACAGCAGAAATGTAGACTTCCAAAATGTGTCTGAAACTTCTTAGGGACAGATAAGGCAATCCAGTCTCTCACAGACCTACAAAGGTATCCCTGAGAACCTTACTTCTAGCACCATTCTAACAAATATGAAAATATCTGAAATATCCAACATCCCGCAGTAATCCCTTATTGGCCCTCTGCACTGAAGCTCCTGTAGACTTGTTATCTGAATGCAGAGAGTATCCAGTTCAGAGGTTCTAGTGCTTTAGAGGTCATCTTTTTTGTTGTCAGGAAAGCAACCTCCTCCAGGAGAGCAAAACTGGATCTTGAGCTCTCCTGCGTTGGTTAAGCCAGCCCCTGCTGCTCACCAAGCTGCTTCAGTTCCGCTGCTCCCAGCAGTGAGCGCTGCCAAGCTGTGGGGCTCGAGAAGTCCTGGGAGGTGCATTGGACACAAAATAATAACAAATCTACAGCCAGCAAGCTGACAGCCCCCATACCTGAAACAAAACATCTCATCATTTGAGTCTGTTCCTGCTCAACTTCCAGTTTATTTGTATACCTGATACAGTCTGACACAGTTCATTGTACAATGTACAGTCTGACACAGTTCATTATACAATGTACAGTCTGACACAGTTCATTGTACAGTCTGACACAGTTCATTGTACAGTCTGACACAGTTCATTGTACAGTCTGACAGTTCATTGTACAGTCTGACACAGTTCATTGTACAGTCTGACACAGTTCATTGTACAATGTACAGTCTGACACAGTTCATTGTACAGTCTGACACAGTTCATTGTACAGTCTGACACAGTTCATTGTACAGTCTGACAGTTCATTGTACAATGTACAGTCTGTTTGCTGCTTTGGTATTTGTTTTAGTTTTTTTTTTACACAAGCAATTAATAACCGACATATCTGACTATTCTACAAAAACAAGCAACTACAAATACAAGAGTTAACTGTTATTCTGATAGGTACCTTACAGTGTAATAATAAGATTAGAATGTGTGGAATTTTTATTTATTTTTTTATTTTTTTTACTTGCGCCTACCAAACTGCCCACATCCAAATTTGTCATTGGGGGTAGCCTTATTCTTTTTTTTAAAATTTCTACTTTATATAAAGAAATAACACTCAGCTATATGGAAATTTTGGTATGCGGCTCGTAGAGGAAGTTTGGCCACCCTTGGTATATACAGTGCCATATCTGCAGTACACCTCTGTAACCTTCTTAGTACCACGTTTTAGTATCGTGTACACTAAAATACTGATGCCCATATCAGAAGATGAAGAATGTAAAAATGGTAATTTCCACAGGATCTGCCTGTGTATATGGGCAACCTGTTTAATTTCCTGCCAAAGTTTTGTGGGTGTTAATCACATTTAGTAAAACATTTAATAAACAAGAGTTATGCAAAACAAACTAAATGGGAAAAAACACATTGATTTATATCCACTGTATGGGAAATTCATTGTATTTTAAGTTTTAGGAAATCATCATACTGTATCACAATAGTATTGGCAGAAATCCGAGCAATAGTATTGTGACGAGACAAGGGTATATGGATAACCCTTACAAGGCCCCCCCCGCCCCCCCGGAAGTGATCACACTGATGTGATTGACAGCAGAGAAAGGAGACAGACTGACTGACTGATTGACTGACATGCTGTACGATGCTCAGGCAGTTTATTATTGCAGAGCCCAAAGTGTATCTGCTTGAACACTGTAAAAGCAGAGAGGGTCACAACAGAGGAGCGGCCCCCCTCTCATGGTGACCAAACCACTGCCATCCAGTGTACCCCCATATTTACGCAAGCATACACCTCCCTGGTCTCTCCCCACATTTATTACAGCCCCCCCCCCCCCCCCCCACTTCAAACATTTAATTACCCCCTTTGTCTCAGTCACAGGTTATCCATATTCCTATGCGTTATGCAACTAATTGGCATAGCGACCCCGGTTTCTGTGCACGTCACAGTATTATAGCACAGAAGCATAGCTAGTTTTATCTCTATTGAAAATCCCTGGTTTCAAACACAAATCTGTATCTAGAGCTAAGCTTAAAAAAACATGCTCTATTCGTCATTACCAGACTCCAGTACAGAACTATTTCCATTTTGGTGCCTAATTGCACCCCTTCCCGGGCAGCCAACCAGCAGGACGTGCCGTCAGTGTTTTATCTAGGTTAGCATTACTAACACAGGCCCTATTTCTGGCTGTCGTTTTAATGTATTTTATTTGAAATGTGTTTTTTTTCATCCTGTATAATATAAATACACACATTAACAGGTAGACATGATGTCTTTTACTTGGTATTACTGGCTAAGTTATTTGCATGATAATTATTCAGTAATTTCTGTTAGGGTTTGGGATAGGGTCAGGGTTAACTCTAGTGGCAGGCTGCATACTTATAGAAACTGTTGTGACGAAGAAGAAGAAGAAGAAGAAGAAGAAGAAGAAGAAGAAGAAGAAGAAGAAGAAGCTGGAGGAGGAGGAGGTTTGTGGTTTGAGCAGTGGGGAACTGGTTTTTACAGTAAGACTGAACTTCTGTTGAGCAGTTTTCACCTTGTTAAGTGTCCATGACTTAATAAAAATGGTAATTCACCCGAGCGCCCCGAATCTCATAAATATTTCCCTGTTAAGGCTCTTGTATTCTTGTGTTTCAGTAAAAGGGAGTCTTCTTTAGGGACATTTTAAGCTTAGATCCTTAAATAAAGCAATAACGTGAAGTGAACTGTGCTTCTGCAATTGCTTTTCAATGTAATGTAGTAGAATGGGTTGATGAGATGAACAGTTATGTATTGGGCACCGGGGCAAGCTTTGAAAGTCAGTGTATTCATGAAAACACTCAGGACTATGTTAAGGAAACTTAATGAGTAAGTGAAGTTCCGAAAAATATAGCGTTGCACGTCCCCACGTGTTGCTACAGCTGTTTAAATAACGTACCTGTAATTTTTCTTTTCATTGTTTTTTTTTTCATTGTTAACAACTTTAAAGTCTGTTCCAAAGTTTTGCACTGGGGTTTGAGATCTGTCCCACATAGCTGCAGGAAGAGCGATTCAAATTTCAGGCACGTTATTTAAACAGCTATAGCAACACGTGGGGACTTGTAACGCTGTATTTAAACAGCTATAGCCACATGTGGGGACATGTAACGCTGTATTTAAACAGCTATAGCAACATGTGGGGACATGTAATACTATATTTAAACAGCTATAGCAACACGTGAAGGGCTAATAACCAAGGCTTATTTCTTACCTCTGATATGTTACTGTATCTATAAAGTCCCTTGTCATTTTTCTGTTGATAGTTCTTTAGACTTTATTTTCACTTTGAATCTAAGGTCTTCTGTTATCCTGCCACAACACTGTACTGTAGATTTAATCACCATACAGTAGATATTAGGATCAGGTAGAGTCGTATCACCCTTTATAGAAGCTTACCATAGTAAAAGCTTACCATGGATAACATTGTAAAGCCCTGAGAGATCTGATAAAGCAAATTAAAAAACATGGCAAACTATGGTGCATTATAGTAAATGCATAGTATAACCATGGGAAAACTGCAGAAATAGAGTTTAAAAATAAAAAGTGTTCAACTTTTAAAAGAGGCAATGCCTGAATCTACATTATATTGGCAGGTAAATAAAGCTTGCATGGGTCTAAGTGAAAAAACTATTCTGGAATCTCCTGAAAGATGATTTGCAAGTTGCTATTAGTGTGGTAAGGGGTTATACAATGGAAAACCTTGGTTATTCCTCCTGTTAAAACAACAATGTGAAACGGTAGGGTTTGGATTGTAAGTGCATTCACGTGTCGAAAGCATTGCATGGAACCAAGCGAGTGTATGGAGAGGTTACTGATGCTTGCATGTGGTTGATTATTTGAATCTATTCAAAATAACTTGCTGGAAATGCTGGCTGGAAAACTGGCACAAGCCCTGTTGTATGTTTTGATGAGTGAATTAACACCTGCCTTCCTTTTTATCTCCTCTTCTTGTTTTGTTTTTTCTCTTTTTTGCTCTGCTTCCTGGGCTGCACTGCATAAGGAGGACAAAGTGGTTAGAATCTTTTATTAGAATCTTAATAATGCTAACAATCATGCTGAATATATGTGCCTCCATGGTTTATGATTTAGTTCATCAGGTTTTTAAATATTTCTTAATGTACTTTGATTATGAATTTACATTTATGTTTGTCTAAATAGAATTCTAACTGAAGTGCATTTTTTAATTTTTTTTAATTTTGTGTTTGTTGTGTTTCACTCATTGTCTGAAATGGTAAGATGCAATTAAAAGATCCTGCATGATTCACATTAATATTCTCACCGGCAACACCTTTCAGCCTCTTTAAGTGGCAGTCATTTAATTCCCTTTTCAAAAAGCATGATCACTCTTTGCAATGATACTTTTCTAGAAGGTCCTCTTCACGTGATGTTCATAAGCAGGCTAACAGAAGTGAAGGGGAGGCTGAAAACACCACACTGGTTCACTGACTATCTCTGATTGAGTAAAATGTGTCATATTTGGCTTTAACTTCTATTTCTCTTTTCTATTAAAATATCGGTTATATCTCGTTAGCATAGCACAGCTCCCAGAAATACATTTTTTTGTTTGTTTGTTTTGACTTAATTTTTGTATTAACTGAGGTAAAAATCCAACTTGTCCTGGGGAAAATGCCACACATTTGACGGAAGTTCCCTCTTCACTTGCTGTGTGAGGTACTAGAACCCAACCTGACCCTACGCTGTTTCCTAAGTGCAGCATGGAATGTGAGTGTAAGGCTCAAGGGCCGTATTCACAAAGCTGGCTTAAGTCTAAGACTGGTCATAAGTCGTCAATTTGGACTTAAGTCTTGTTCATGTCTAAATAGAATTTTGGCCATAAGTATGGTCTTAACTTTAAGACTACCCCCTGGAGGAAGCTAAAGTCCTAATTTGCTATTGACCCCAGCTATTTTTAACCAACATTATTGACAGATAATACTGCATGATTTATTGAAGATCAAGCACATGTGGAAAATTGCCTCCCGCGTGTTTTTGTAGACAGGGAAAACCCTTTGGAAGTTTTTACCAAGACAAGTTGATGCCGTTTTGGGAGACGGCTAATTGAAATGCTAATAAATCTTTTAAATACAGACTCTAAACCAACAGAAGCAATGCAATTCCACCTTTGTTGCAGGTTTAAAAAAAAAAAAAAAAAAAAAAAAAAAAAGGTACATTACTATTTTTAGTCACTGAAACGTATTTAAATAAATGAAACTGTCCATTTTAGAGCATTTTCTTTGAAACAAAACAGTAGAAATTGTTAACTATAAAAACGGTTAAAACAGTTATAGTTAAAACGGTTAACAAAAACACTGGTCACAGAGCAAAAATAAAACAAACCAAACAAAATCACGAACACTGACACAAAATAAACAAGTACCACGCTGGTGTATCCGGCAGGCATAGCAATTGTTATCTTTTTAATTTTCTCTTTCACTTTTCTCGCTGTCGCGTACCTGCTCTCTGTACACCTGCTACGATCAGACAAAGCTGTGGGGTTTTATACATGTGACCATCTCCGAATTAACAAATGAATCAGTCCAGAGATGGTCACATTCCACCCGACTTTAGTGGGTGTTGTTTAACCCCATCCATGCTGCCAAAAAAATAAATAAAATAGTTTTAAAATAAATAATACATTCAAATCCTACCAAAACAACACACAATTTTAATTTTAATTTTAAATACACACAAAACAATACATTAAATCACCCGTTCTTAAACCCCCCCAAAAAATCATTTAAAGCCCAATACACCACAATACATTTATTTATAAGCAGGGCTTTCCCCTGGCACCTTTAATTATGTACAGATTTTTTACTTCTGCCTTGCCACACTTACAAATATGATGCTGTAAGCTAGCGCAGAGCGAAAGCATTGTATTCAATAAAAATAAACAGTACCATAAATTGAATGACACACATAACTGTGCTTCTACGCAGCATATCACTTTATTTATAATCATAAAATATCATTATAACAATGTGTTATTAATAGAAAATATTAAATCCTATTTTACAATATGTAAGTTTAACATTATTGTGTGTGTGTGTGTGTGTGTGTATATATATATATATATATATATATATATATATATATATATATATATATATATATTATATATATATATATAAGTACATTTTCTGATATGATTATATTTCTTATAATCCCAGTGAGGAGCCAAACTGACAATTTTCCCTCAGACAGCGAGCAGCTTTCTCACAAGCAAGAGATCGTGAAGATATGTCATGTGAGGATAGAAACACGGTCTAAGTTAAGACCCCCAGAAAATCACTCTGTGAATCAGACTTAAGACTCGGTCATAACATAACATCTGCAAAATTGACTTTTTTTTTTTTTGTTCTTAAGTCACCTTTGTGAATACCATCTCTGGTAGGGACTGTAACACAGGAAATTGCATAATTGCATTGTGGCAGAAATTTAAAAAAAGAAAAAGTTACAAAAAAGTGTTTATTTTTTTTTTTTTTTTTTAGTATGCTTTTACATATTCCTCCCACATTTGGCTATGCTTCACCACACTCTAAAAAGCTTCTTCCTTGCTTTACCAGAGTAAACATTTAGAGTCGGAAACACTAAAGGATCAATAATTGTCTTACAAGTGGAGCATCAAGTTGGCAGTAACACTACAAACCTGCCTATTAAGTTAACTGCATGTTGCACTGTTTTTAACTGTTTGTGTGAATGCTGTTTTCTTAAAACAGGAAAAAAAAAAGAACACATCAGGTCATGCCCTTACAATGGTGTGTGGATAAAACTATTAGAGCTTAGCTAAGCAGCTGAAACAAGAGGTGGGAAATTGGCATGTACCTCACAGTGGGCTGATGCTGTACCTGTCTGGACTTTGTTTAGTTTAAAACCTATATAGTCTATGCTCACAAATGTGGACTTCTGAAGCTTTTCTGTACCAAAGACAGCGCAGTGCTTGGTACATATAGAAAACCACTATAATACAACACAGGAACAAACAGTGGCAAAGCCCTACACCAATAAAAGGCTTTTTCACCAAGTGAATCAGGAATAAACAAACAAAAAAAAAGGTTATAACGTGATCTAAAACAAAGGATTCCATCCTGCTACACAGTTTGAATAATAACCTACTGTAGATTTGCTTTCTATTCACTCATTGCACTCAGTGTACTATATGGTACTAATGCAACTGTGGTAAGGAAATATAATGCAAGATTTAAGGGCAAGCATAGACCGTAATGGCATGATGGTGCCATCTAGTGTTTATGAAGTCAGTACACAACGACTGCCCAGGACATTAGCACACTACACACTACGCTTTTCTTGTTAAATCCTAAATTAACAGTATTCAGTGGATTAAAAACAAAATGAGGACAACATCTGTAATGTTACGCTATCTTAAAGACAATAATACACTTAAGAGACTTGGACACACTGTTTGTGGTGGAGGTATCCTTTTCTTGTAATGATTTAAATGATGGTACTGTTTACATACGCTGTTGCTAAATCAATTTGAATCATAAAGATGTTTGATTCAGAAATCCTAACTGTTAAACAAACACCAACACAAACTTAAAAAAAAAAAAATGCATTGCAGGCTGTTGCTGGATTGTAAGTAAATACTTGGTTCCTTACTTCATCATTGGTGGTCAAAAAAAAATGGGGAGGCAGAAAAAAGCAAAGGTCTTGGGGTCCCCTCTTAAGCCCCCAGCAGCAGAAGAATCTTATTGTATTCTGACTGACAGCACTGTACATATCTTAACGTTTTGCCCCAATTCAAAGCTGTTAAACACATTTTCTCCACCAGCCAGCAGAAAAATGAAAACAGTAGCCCACCGTAATTTACTGTAATAAACTTAACTGTTACACACACTGCCAACGTATGTTTAAAATACAACATTAATATAGCATTTAGATTTCAAGACCATGTCACTTTAATATATAAAATAAATATGCATATACATATAAATAAATAAATACAAAAATAACAGGTTAAATTGGGTACCATCAGTAGTACCCAGAATACATTATTAATAATATTGTTCTGGTAGTTTGCATTTGAAGTGTAAAATATTTTAAGAAAATGTATTATAAATACCCTAAAAACAACACCATTCTTACTGGGGTTGATATACAAGCTGGACTATATTTTATGATAGCCTGTAATCCTTCTCCAGGATTTATAAATCAGTGAATTATCGTTGAAAAAAAATGAGGTGACTATCTATTAGTATGTATGTTAAACTGTAATGTATTCAATTGCAGCCACAAACATAAAACTAATAAATATGAAATGATGTGTTGTAAAAAGAGACAACTATTTTCTAAATAGTTATCTGATAATACCTGCCTACAAATTAAGAAATTCTGGAGGCAAGGAAAATTGAACGTCACTTTTATCAAAATCAGTTTATTGAAATTGTTGAATAAAGCAGGATATCCTAGGAACATAATTCTCGCTTTTCCACATACAGCAGTGCAATAGAGTACTGTACCTACTGTGCACCAGTCAACTCATACTAATTACCTGACTGTTCTCAGACTTACAGTCTTGCAAATGGGACAGCAGTATGTATAGCTTGCCAACCATTTAAAATACTAAATCATTATATGCAAGGGTACAGTTTTTCAATGGCGGTACATCATAAGTTGCAATGTGGGCAATAAGAACATGTTCTGTAAATGCTTTATTTTAAGAGATTTATTTTAAGATTACATTGATTAGGCAAGCCCCTGGCTCATGGGATATTGTGAGACTACAAATAGAGACTATGAATACAATCAAACCATTGTAATATCTGCGACAATAAGCTGAGTTGACCAAGTACCTCAATTGTTTACATTAACAAAATGAATTTTATGTTAATACAGTCAACTGTACTGTACAACCCATTGCGATAACTGAAGCATGTGGAAGCTATAAAGATATACATTGAAGAGTAGTTTATTGTATAACTTTATATTTTATTAGATAACACTATGTAACACAAATTTTGTTCCTGGGTAGTAAGTGTTATTTCCTAATTACTTATGCCTCAAAAGTATAGAAAATGGCTATTATTCCTCACAAACTTTGCTTTTGTGACCAGGACAGTGATATTTCAAAATATCACTATTTCCAATGGGAAAATGGGAAAATTTAGAAGTGAGTACTTTTTCGAGATTTACAATTATACTGTAAATACTACAAAAGATTTAGAAGTGAGTAGTTTTTCGAGATTTACAATTATACTGTAAATACCGTATAATTGTAAATCTCGAAAAACTACTCACTTCTAAATCTTTTGTAGTCATCTTTGTATTACTTTAGTATAAATACATGTTAATTTGGATTCATATGTTGTTTTTTTCTGATTTTATGTGAACGAAAAGACACACATTTGCCCATTTTCCCACTGGAAATAGTGATATTTTGAAATATCACTGTCCTGGTCACAAAAGCAAAGTTTGTGGGGAATAATAGCCATGTTCTATACTTTTGAGGCATAAGCAATTAGGAAATAACACTTACTACCCAGGAACAAAAAAAAAAAAAAAATTTGTTACACAGTGTAATGTGTTTCTAATGAGAAATGACTTAAAAAAAAACCACACCTAATTCTTTTGATTTATGCGTCTTATATACATTCCAAATAAAAATAAACTCTTTTAAAAAAAGAAAAAAAAAAAAAAAAAAAAAGAATAAAAAGATCTGTTGGATCAGAAATCCTGGTCTGTGCTTTCGCTGTTTGCTTAGTCTGACAGCTCAGCCCTCGTTTCTAATCCAGTATGAGAAGCTCAGGATACAGAGTTCAAAGAGACGATAAGCTGTTATTAGAATTCCAGCTCAGGTCATTCTGTAGAGGTCTCCTTAGTGCTGCCCTGATTGGATACAGGCTCCAGGCTGTGCCTAAAACCGAATCCAGTATTCCGAGACCTGACGATTGAAGGTAAATTCTGGATGCAGACTTAACTACGGTTACCTAATCTAAATTATGTCAGATATCTCCCATGGTGCTGATACATGGCAGCCCACTCAATGTAACAGACAGAAGCAGAAAGATAGACTTAAACTTTCCATATCTGGGATCCATGGTAAAAAAAGATACATTTGGCCTACACTGGCATCTTGATATAGACTAAATGACCCTGGATCTGATTCTGTTATTTTTTCCTTTTTATACAATTGAGGTGAAAATACACTAGTTTTCTTATAATCACCACGTTTTTGTTCAAATTCATTGTGCCTGTTCTGAAACTCTCAAGCACAATTTTCACAAATATCTAGTCCAACCCCAACATATTTTTAAATCTGGACTTGACTCCTATTCATTTGACTGTCTCTTCTTTTTTATTTATTTTTTAAATGTGGTTGTTTTCCAGAACTTTGCAATGTTGTATATGTAGTGTATAAATCATAAATGTTACACTGAATTGTATTGGTTTTGATTCAGAGGAGTGTCATATATCTTCAGTTTAAATACATTTATACAATTGTTTCTTTTTGTTTTTCTGTGGTGCAGCTTTTATTTTGACTCAGTAAACTGAGAAATGAGTCTGGTTTCATACAGATCTGATATGGTGTAGGTAGGGCTGGATTAAAGGACGTAGGGACCCTATGCTTACCCAGGGGCCCTATGCATATTGCAGTGAATGGTGTTAATGGCATATTGGGGACAGAGTGTGAGCAGAGTGGAGTGAGCCAATTGTGTACGGAGCGGGGGAGAAGAGTGGGGTAGTTGTTGGAGAGGACATTTCCAGCCCGCTCTTTCACAGCACCGAGAAGAACTGAGCACAGGTTTTAGTTTTCTAAAATACATGTTTCGGCCATGGAATTTGCACAAAAAATAAAAAAAGAAGGTGACAAATACAGTTGGAGTCACTGTACAGTATTTTCCATCATGCCTGTTCAGGGTAACCATTCATTTTCCAATTTCAAACCAAAATTAGACACTTTTATGTTTTGCAGACTTCAGAATTGCATTTAATAAAAAAATAATAATAATAATAATAAAAAAAAAAAAAAAAAAAAGCTTTTATATTCAATGTGATTGACGTTGCACTTAATAACTTATAATTCACTATGGAGGGAAACATATATAAAAAATATATATTCTTCTGATTGTCAGAAACATCATCAGTGAGTCCATCTGTCTGTGGTTATTACATATCCTATATTGTTTTTATAGGTCTACGCTTATGCACAATACAGCGCTGTGAACATGGTTTATATTTTCTGCATTCTTAAGGACAGTTCATACACTACAGGGCTGTCAGTCGGCCCCATTGAGACTCACTCATGTGTTTGTAGGTTGCTTTGAGCGCCCTATGAGATATTCGGATACAAACAAGCCCAGCATAAAGCTAATTTGATACAAATTATGCACAGTTTGAAATAGGTGAGTACACTGTACACAACATCATAGGAACCTGTTAATTGCAAGATGGTATTTCCTAGCCTTTATTTTATTTTCAATTTACGCCTTTTTTCAGTACCAATCAATAATGAGGAAGTGTCTTCGAATTGAATTAGATAACTTATCTGAACACTTTATTTAGGCTTTTTTCTTTTCTGATCATAGGCTTGTTAAACTGCATATGTCTTTTTTGCTTTATACCATACGACATAAATCACATGCAAGTGATAATAATTAAATCTCACTTGTTAATGATCATTTTAATTTACATTCAAACATAGATAGCAATATGGATCACAGACAAAAAAAAGCTTCAGTCCCAGGCACAAAAGCATTAGCAAGTGCATAATATAACATCCACTGGGGTTAATGGGTCAGTGGTTTTGTTAGTTAACAAGAAAGTCCAGCAGCTAATATATTGTAGCTTGCACGGGGGAAGGCAGCAGCGGGGCTGGTAGGTGACGTAATCACATAGAAAGACATAAGCCCGATATATGCTCCTTGCAAAGGAGCCAGCTCTTTTGTACAGCGGTAACGGCGCTATGCTTAAGTGCGAGAGGTTCACGCCCGCCCTCCACGTGTGTGTGGGTTGCCTCGCCCTGTGTTATGCGGGAGCCGGGATCGCTACAATATACAGTAGCAGCAGATTTTTGTATTTTATTCCAAACCTGTTTATAGATTCCTTCTACGGACCAGTGATAGCATTGCATTAAACAAAACAAAACAATGTAGTTTAACAAAAAAAGGGAATCACTTTTCTGTCCTTTACTTCTTTTTGGGTTTTCTTTTGTAGCGAGCAAAACAAACACTATGGACTTAAACCGTTCTTGCCGGCTGCAGACATCTGCATTCGAATTTCCTTCAGCCTCCCGCATTGTACACGTTTACCTTTACCCACCTTTTTTTCTAAAATTCCAACTTCCAAATGAAAAAGGAAAGTTTCTATACTGTAAAGAGGCATACTGTGCACATTTGAGACAGGACAGGTTTTCAAATTGGCCTTTAAACCAAAATAAATACGTAAATTGAGCCTGATTCTTTCATTTTATCCTGCAGACTGATGTCTCTGACGTAGTAGGGCCAGGGACAGATCTCTCCCAGGAGGTAGAGGGTGTGGGGCATTTGGTATTACTAGCAGGAAGCTGTTTGCGTGAGAGACTCAGAGACCAGATATGCTGTAATTGAGAAAGACATCCATAGCCGTCATAAAATAACAAAATTAACCAAAAGAAAGCTTCTGTGCTCCTCTTTTGCTGTGTGTGAGGGCCCGTCCGCCAAAATGCAGTTTTGTAAAATGTCACAAACAAGCAATGACCTCGTGGGTGCCCTAATTCTGCTGGGGTCCCTACGTTATAGTGTAATTTGCGTATAGGTTAATCCAGCCCTGGCTGTAGGTATGAAATCTAATTTGTGTCAGGCCACACCACTTCAATTTGAGAAAGTACATTTTAGAGAGCAATTGAGATCTGTAAACAAAACCTCTTAGAGTCAGAGTTTATGTTCTGTTTAACAGTCAGTTAAATGGGGCACCTTTTATGGCAAGGACCTTTTTTTCTATATGATGTTGATTTATGACATGCAAAAGAAATGGATTCCAGAAGGATATTTCAGTTATTAATAATGATAGGTGCTTGTTTTGGAAAATGTTGGCATCCATTATCCTGCATTTTCCTGGTGTATTAAACAATGTTGAAGTCGTCACATTAGACCCTAGTAATCCCTCATCATTGTGTTTAGTTGGTTGCCTGACATCTGTGGATTGTTAAACTGAATCATTACTCAGGCCCGCTTTAGTTTAGATTAGTTTGGACTCAGTCCCAGTATATTCAATCAGGGAATACTGCTTGTGCGCTGTCAGAATGTTGGTCATGCAGAGACACAGCACAGAAGTCATTTAAAATACAAGTTGCATTGTGACATTTTGTCATGATTGCTTGAAGCGTTTTACACTTTTAAACTTAACTGTAATAACTAGATTTAACTGCTTTTATACTTCTGAAAAAAAAAAAAAAAACTAACAAGCAAACAAAACTTGTTCTGCAAGGAGCTACTTAATCATTAGAGATGACTACCCTGTAAGTATTATAAATAATTAGTACTTACTGTTATATTCTATATGGTAATACTGCCATAAAGTGGTATATTGAGTTTGTGCAAAAGACATACGCTTTGATAAGAAAACATCCATTTAAACAACAGGAACAGAGATGCTGACCATTTCATTAAATCCAATTTCTTTGATTTTCCACTTAAAAATGGCTGTAGTTTCATGGGTTCCTATCAAATGTCATATAATACAGTTTTTTGGCCTATGATTTAGTAGTGAATCAGTGTGGAGATGTGGTAAGGCTTATTTGTGGCCTGTCACCGATTGGAGACTTGAGATTTGACATTTTTAATAAGGCCTTTCCTCATGTGTAATCAGTATTGTTGCAAAAACTGATCAATTTCCTGTTCTATTCTTTTTGGAATGTGGAAATGATATGGGAATTGATTTGATTGTAAACAATATAGATATTGTCACTTCTTAAACAAATACATTATAAAATTGTGTGATTTTTTTTGGACAAAATGTATAGGAACATTCAGGAGAAAAGGCTGCTTGAATTATTTATTTTATTCTCATTTAAATAAGAAGTCCTAAATATACTGTATTTATTCAGTTGGAATTTTTTAGTATTTCAGTATCTTTTTTTTTTTCAATTTGAGCAGTTTTGCACTTATCTGGGTTTGCATTGGTATTTATTTGTAACAATTATTTATATAAAAATAAAACTATAGTCAGAATAGCTGGTATATAATATAATGCATTATTGTCCCTTAAGTACACCAAAAACTATAACCATACCGGCCCGGTTTGTTAAAGCTAAGAATTATGATTGATCATGCCGTATTTTAACTGGGCATAAATTTCTAGCAATTAATGAGATCATTATCTGTAATGGTCTCTGGTACACAGTCAAAACTGTTAATAATACTTATGGTAAGGTTATATAGTTATGGTAATAATATGAAAAAAAAAAATACTTGCTAATATCTTATAACAGTTTTGCCTGGAGAATTTTTACATATTTTTTTTTTCCTTTTAAAAAAGCTAAATAAAATATTTTTGAATGTATTTATTGTTGAATACAATATGGTCTGTAGACCAGACAGAAAGTAACTTAACATAACAAAGATAGACTACTATGATTAACAGAGAACTATATCCAGTATACAGTCACTTTTTTCCCCTTTGTTCTGTTAAATATAAATGTTCTTATTTTATCAAAAGCAATTTGTAAGGGAAGTTAGAAGAACAGGATATTTTTTAAAACTCCCAGCCTCCTACTTAATGAACCGAATTATATTACAGAAATGAAAAAAAAACACTAGAAATATAAATCACATTGAAAAATAATATTACTTAGTGCCTTATGCTGCTAGTCTAGCTGGCTCAAAGCCACATCTCTCTGGGCGGATTCTTGTCAGAATTTCCCTTTCTAGTTGTCCCACCAATTTTAACCCAAAGTTATTACCAGCATAGAAGCAAAAACCTTAATTGTTGTCTAGAGTCACTGGCCTGGATGAGTTACTGATGGAACTCAGGATCTTCATTACTTCATATTGTACTGGGATACTTGCCTCCATAGATCTTGTCATAGAGAAAGGAGCTTTGCAGCCTAACAATACTCCACCCTACACACCTGTCCAATTGGGCCAGCTTTAAAATCGTTATACCACAGTGTTCATGCTCTGTACTACAAGTCCCTGAGAACCATCGTGTAGCATGTCCAGCATCTACAGGTGACCTTACCTGTGTGAAATCTACTCTGCTACCTGTAAAATATACTATTTACATTAACTCCACTATAAAAAAAAACAAAATGTGCAGTACTAAATTGGGCCCTTGGAATTGATCAGAAACCTCAATTATTTACAGTTCTGTTATGTTTAGTTATTATTTCTTATATTTTATCATTTTTTTATGTATTTATTCATTACCGTACATGTGCTCTGTTGTTATCACGCGTAGAGGGCATTTAATCTGTTTTCTTGTTTTTGAAATAGGTAATGTGGGTATGCAATTTATGTCGTAAGCAACAAGAAATTCTAACAAAATCAGGAGAATGGTTTTTTGGAAGAGGTCCGCAGCCATCCAGTCAGGATGGGGCTTTGAGCGATACAGCGACTTGTGGTGATGCACCTAGAGAAAAGAAGGTCCGGCTTCAGGAACGATCAAGATCGCAAACCCCCCTGAGCACTGTGGCAGGATCCCAGGAGGCTCAGCCACAGATTGCACTCACTGACAGGGGCGAGGGGCCAGACATGCTATCGTCCAGGTCAAGAAGTGAACCCCCAAGGGACAGGTAAGGGACTCGCACCCAGACTTGCTTCTGGGCTGTGCAGTGGAAGTATGGGACAAACATAGTGGGTAGAACTTGTGGGCAAGTCCGTAAGTAATCAGATTCTATAAAAAGTTAAATTCTAGCTAAACACAGAAAATATCCTTTCAGCAGCCTCTGTAAAACTGCACATCAAACTGTTTCCAGTTATTTATTTATTCTAAATATTTACAGAGCCCTTTGTGTGTGCATGCTTTTTTACAAAGTGTCCCAATATCACTAGAAAGGGGGTGCTGCCCTTTAAACTCTGTGCCTGCAAGGGAAAATCAGAAACATTATGTCCTTCTTTAAGCCACACCCATTACCTGTGTAGTGACAAATAAGAAACTCCATATCTCTTTGACAGTTAAAGGTGGTGCGTCATTTTGCTATTCTATTCTATCAGGCACATTCAGTTTTGTCTCGAGGCCTCACAGTTCCTCTTTCAGGCCCAGTATCCATGGTGACTGTTATGACTAATGCTAACTGTTAACTCTAACAAAGCAGAGGATGCCTCAGTTTTACAGCCTGTTTGAGCAGTGGGTGTTAATATATTTGATTCATCCTGTTTGGGTGCTTTGCAATTGTTACAACATTATGAAATTGTAAAGCTGCATTCCTTTTTGCAATATTGTATGTTGTGCTATATCTAATTAATATTTGTTCTTTTGGAGTTCATAAGCTGCAACAGTCTTTATGATTATTTTGTATTGTGAACATGTAAAATCCTGAATGGACAATGCAACTCATTTCAACCAAGACTTTAATAAACACATTGAATCACTCTTCCCTCAGATGTACTAATCCTGTTCTCAAAGGCCAGAAACCAACAGCAGTAAATGATAAATGTGCTATACCTTTTAAACTCCTACACAACTGTATTGCTTATATTACATGTTAGCATGTATACGTTAATATTTCGAAAATGTTTTTATGGAGATATGTTTTAACTCAGGACCAAACCCTCTCCTGTTTGCTTTCAATGGCATTGTTGTCAGTACTAGATGAACTTGTTAAGCAAGGGCAATGTTATACTGTATAACATTATCCAGAGATTCTGGGGCAAATATATCTTTGTACAATAGCTTTAAAATTACAGTGAGCAATTATCACTTCATATAGAGTAGATTTGTTGATTTTCTGGTGGAAAAAGCCCATGGCAGTCCAAATGAACATTGCTACATCAACTGGAAGAGGCTGGTAAAAGCAGTGAGCAGTGGGAACTGATCTATGGAGAAGAGTCGCTAAAGATGTGTCGCAGACTTGTACAAAAAACCTGTGCATGTTATTAGAAGTCATCTATAAGCTGGGATGAAGTAAGGAGGTCAAGCAAACATTTTAAAAAGAAAACACTGAATGGATGTCCAATATTTACTTATGATCTTGAATTTTCTTGACTTAAAAGTATTATTGTTTTATTTTGACAACATTATGGTATGTACCAATACACAACAAATTCACTATATCGCCATGGTGGCTGGTAATCCTGTAGGACTATATGCACAAAGCTTTTCATTCCAAATTGATATTACAAGGGTAATGCCGATGTAAATACTAATACTAGGCCTAATAATTTTTGGTTATGTCTGATTTGGTGAAAAAGTTGTGCTAATGATGATTTGGAGTAGCTTTGAGAATCTAGCCCATAGTCTGCTAACAGTTCTACCCAAGTTCTTAAATGGTAACCAATAATAACTTATGTTTAATATGACTTTGTTTTTTATTCCAGGAAAAAACCCACACCAGTTCAAGAGCAGAATAGGAAAGGAGGTCATAAAACTGAAAGAAAGCGGGTTCCAAAAATTCAACAGGGTGAGAGGCAGGGCCAGAGGCAAGCTGAGGAGCGCCACGAGAGCAGACGCTTGGAGAAGGGCAGGTCACAGGATTACCAGGACTTGGACGAGGAAAGTAGAAAAGCTGAGGAGGAGAAACAAAGAAATGAGGAAGAGTTTCAGACGCCGTACCGGAGTGACCCGAACTTAGCAAGATATCCCTTAAAACCCCAGTCGGAAGAGCAGCAGATGCGGTTTCACGCGAAGGTTTCGAAAGCGCGGCACGAACGGAGGCACAGTGATGTAGCTTCGGCCAATACAGAGATGGTGTCGGAGGTGCCTGAAAACAGACTGGGAAGGCGGTCTCAGCAGCCAGGAGCAGAGGATCGCAAGTCGCCAATGGAGAATCAAAGGTCGTATTCAATAGAAAAAACTGGGGATGTGCAAATTTCGGTTTCTAAGAAAATAGCCAATCACAGCCCACCCATGCAAAGGCACAGCCCGGTTCCCGCTCAACAGTTAGAGTGTAAGGACCAAGACTGGTGCAAGAAACAGTGCCACCTAGACCCCAGTTCTGCTGTAATTATCCACAAAACTAAGAGGGAGAAGATGGAAACCATGCTGAGGAATGACTCCCTAAGTTCTGATCAGTCAGAATCCCTGAGGCCTCCCCCACCCAAACCTCACAAAACAAAAATAAAGAAAAGGCAGATGTCTGTCAGTAGCTCAGAGGAAGAAGGAGGGTCAACGCCAGAGTACACGAGCTGTGAAGACGCTGAGATTGAGAGTGAAAGTATAAGTGAAAAAGGTAAGGCTTCTCTCACTCGTGTATTAATGCCAGCTATAGTTGGGCATGTTAAGACTACATACTATACAGTAGAGTAGAAAAACTAATAATAATAATAATAATAATAATGTAGTAAAGGCCTGGACACACCAGTGCTTCACTTTGTATTGTGTTGCTTCATTTCACCTGACGTAACTTTATTATATAATAATGATTCTATGTACCCTCACACACTAGGACGTTTCTTCACATCATGTCTAGGAGCGGCGCGTCCAGATTTCTCCCAGAGCAATTTTTTATGCCCCGCTTGACCAACGCTTCCGCACTCGACCAATAAAAGTCAACTCCTGGGTGACGTCAATCCAAGGCACTGTACAACTAAACTTTACGTCTATACAGCATCTTTAACATTAGGCAATATATAGTTATATACATACATTTTTCCTATATAAAATAATCAATTTTATTGTTCCTACCCAATACCCACACCAAATTGAGCATAATCCAATTTATCTGATACATATAGCCACTCTCTGGGACCAATGCTCTCCTTTGTCAGATTTTCTTTCACCAATTCCAATTCCAATTTTGACATCCTGAAAATGTTGCTCATCAGACTCAAGTTCTTGTATCAAGGTTTGATACTCCCCAAACCTTTCTCTTCTTCAGCTGGTCATGAACTCACCATCTTCTCTTTCTTTTTTGATATAAACTGCCAAATAAAATAATCTTGTCTTCTTTCTCCTCCTCCTCTTCTTCTGTTGATGTCACACTTTCCATGTCTTCCCAAAACACTTTTTATTAGGTAAGAGCAACAGTGGGAGGTGGGAGGGTATTTTCAGGCTAAATGGAATGCTATAAAGTACTGTTTTACCCAGGAAAGGGAATTGGTGCTTGGGTAAAGACTCGCTGGTGTGGCACTATCTATCTCACGTCAGAAAAAAACCTGCGCAAAGCGACATGAAGCAAAGCGACACGAAGCGAATCGCTGGTCTGACCAGACCTTAAGGAGACAACATTTCTTAGAAAAGTTTGCTTGCTTGGTATAAATGTTTAAAAGGCATGTTATGTAATGTTTGCATTAATTAATTTATTATAGTTGTTTTTGTTATTTGGTATTTTTTAAAAGCCACTCAAATATTTAACATTCAGTCCTTGGGTAAGTGCCCTTTATAGTGATAAAGCAGTCTTGATGTTGAAGCAATTAAGAGTTATCAAATGATTTTAACCCTGGGGAAGCTGATGGAAGTTTTAAACACTTTTAAAAATCTATGCCTCAGAGAAGCAACAGTCGAAAATCTGTCACACTCAGGAGACTTGGGATTACTAATCTTCCTAAAACCGTCATTCAGGGCTGTGAACAATTAACTTTTTTTGTAGTTACAATACTTTATATACATTACAGTAACTACACAAATTATGGAAGCAACAAATAATTTACAGCAAGACTAGGGTAGGGATTGTATTGCCCATGTTTCTTCACTCAGACGCTTTACTTACCTAATACCTTGGTATCTCTGAATAGATAATTGTCTCTTCTTTAAAAATATGCAAAAGATTTTAATGAGTAATTCATCTCACAAGTCTAACGGTACCCCAAACTGTTCACCTTTTTTGTAGTAAGCAATAAACAACTTGGTAAGGAGAAAAATAGGCAACAAAATCCCTACCCCCAGGGACTGGTTTCTGCAATTTGTGTTGGTACTGTAGAGGCGTGATATGTGATTTCACAGCATAATGAGTTTTTAGGGCTGCACGTTAATATGAACATTATTATTTTGTGGACCATTATTTTCTATACATTTTTACAATGAAGAAATAGCCCTGTACACTTTATATCCCACTTTCAAAGTCATAAGCAATATTACTTTGTGAACATGCATTTATTTATAATTGTGTGTGAGGCTTGAACTATTACAGAGAAAGCAGAACAGGAATGCTGTCTTTGCATGAGGTGTGATAGCTGCATTGTATTTATAAACTGTAAATTGACTGTTGCACAAAAGCTCCTGTCAACCCCCGCAAAATTTTGTATCTTGTTAATTGCACATCCCCTGGGCTTGCTTGAGAATGTGTATTCCAAGAATCTTCAGAATAGACTAAAATAAGCTTCTTTAAAATGTAAAACTTGACTATCCAATACGTCACTCAAATGAGCAGCATCGCCTTGAGAATGACTGCACTTGACCTAAACTAATTCTGGCTAGGTGTAAATATTCCCTCAGTAGCCACTACCAGCCACTGTTACTTGACTACATGTATACCTTAAATACACAAATGCAATCTGAAAGGTCAGTAGGGGCAAGGTTTGGAGAACATTTGAAGAGGGTTAGGCGTAAGGGCCCACATTTTTAATAAATCCCAAATCATATTTTTCCAAATGGTGTACTGATTTTTACAGAACATGCTTATAGAGTTTCAGCGTGGGCTATATACTTTTTGAACATAGTATATAACAATTGTGATTGCAACTGTATGGGGCAATAGGTTATGTTGGTGGCAGCAGTTCTGCATGTTCAGAGTGCAGACCGATGCTCCAGCTGTTAAGTTATGTGAGACAGAGTCTTTACTTTTCACTTTTTTTTTTTTTTTTTTTTTTTTTTGACTTACACATTAAATAAATTGCAGACATCTGGTTAACTGGCTTTGATATACACGGTGTTGGGGACAAATGCATCACTTGTGTTTAACGCGCACTCAGAACTGAAATCTTATAACTATGCTAATGATAATATGACACTGAGATTTATAAAGTACTTGGTCTTTAATAGCATTGCTTACAGATAACCCATTGTCCATATTGGTTTAAGGTAGAAGAGAAATGTACACCATTTTACAAAACAGGAAACATGTCTATATTTTTTTAATTACGCATTGTTCATTTAAGAAAGTATTTGTTGTACATTGAAGTACACAGATATCATGTGTATATTGCACTGTATGTTTTTATCTGAAGCTAAAACAATGCTTTCCATCTGTCCTTCAGCCCGACCCTTACACCCTTTAGATCACAGAGGTAACTGCCACACAGGTAAAACAGGTCAGTTTGTGGGAAAAGTTTGACTTACTGGTAAATAAACAGTTGTAAAGTACAGACAACTTTGGATTTTTTTAAAGAGCAAGTAGCTTGAAATGAAAATGTATTTTCTTTTTTTTTTTTTGTTACTCAGATATTGTGTTTATACAGTATTAGTAACTAAGCGCCAGCACCATTTAGTGTCAAAAAATAAATAAAAAAATAAAAAAAGCAAAAGCAAACTTAACCCAAAGTGTCAGCTCACTAAATAGAGCTGGGTCTCGCTTCTGTAAAGACATTTTACACATCTCTGTGGCAGGCAGCTGGAACTGAAGAGTAATGGAAGCATGTCAAAACAGCCAACATAAATAATAGCAATTATAAATCATCTGATTTGGTTACATTTTTGCACAAGTACACCGTTCCCATTAATTTTCAAGTGTAAGTAGGTCATGTCTGTAATTTTTCGCAAGGCACAATAAAGATATTATGATGATATTTGCTGTGTAACAGAATGGCAGATACCAGAATACATGAGGCTAGTTAATATTTGGGACATATTTTTGGATTTGAATGAAGAGACAATTTCCTACCTTGGTTTAATTTGTTAGGGGTTATGTTTGGATAGATAGTTAGACAGATTGATATAAGGTACAGTATACAATACTCTGTCAAACACAGTGTGTTATTCACCAGAGTACAAGTACAGCAACAGTTTTATTGGTGACATTAAATCCCAGGTTGGATTTCTTGCCAGTCTTGCCGCAGGGTCCTGTTGTAAAATAAACTTTGTAGTTAAGCTGGGAGGCAACTGCTGTGCCCTGTTGTAATAAATAACATTTTTGATGCCTTTTCCCTTTTAAAGGTATAGCAATGAATATAATAAAAGTCATTTTAAAACATTTAAGATAGTTACCTTACAAGTCTGTGGTGAATGATTTGTACAATATAGTATAAACCAACCAATTACAGACAAGGATTTGTGTGTGTGTATGTGTATGTGTATATATATATATATATATATATATATATATATATATATATATATATATATATAAACTGCACAATTCTAGTTATAATAACCTTTTAAAATTGCAGTTTCCTTTCTTTGAGCTTTAGAAATAAAATATGTAGTTTGTAACCTCCTACCGCTGCCAGTAACAGCAAAAACATTCCTATTCCAGAGCAACATTGTGGGATGCAGCTTTACATTCTCTGAAGGAAGTTCTTTTATAATTACAAAATACTAAATGGTAGAATATGTTGCTGTTGTTTTTTGTACATTACTTGACTTTTTCACAAATGTAGGAGTTATGCATTTAAACCGCATACTAGAGCACAATTCAAGGTGCTGCTATACCGCACTGTTTATTTTCACACAAAATAAGGCTTTTAAAGAGTAAGTAGTGGGGTTCCAGAAAATATAGCATTGCATGTTTAAATAAAGTACCTGTAATTTTTCTTTTCATTGCTAACATCCTAACAACTTTTTACACTTATACCTTTTAAAATCTGTTTTAAAGCTCTTTTAAAAACGGCCGCTCTAGTGCACTGATAGTGTAAGGATTATTGCCCATATTGTCAAACAGGTAACACAGCAATAATGAACCCATGATGTGGTATGGGAAAGAAAAGCCAGAGCACTTGTCATGTTTTTTTTTTTTTTTATCGCTCTTCCTGCAGCGATTTAGAGGACAGATCTCAAACCACAGTGCACTAGAGCAGCCATTTTGAAAATAGCTTTGAAACAGACTTTAAAGTTATGAGTGAAAAAAGTTGTAAGGATGTTAACAATGAGCAGAAACATTACAGGGTCTTTCTTTAAACATTTGTAGCAGCACGTGGGGACATGTAACGCTATATTTTTCAGAGCCCTGTTTACTTACACTTTAAGGTCAGTTTATTGACCTCAAACACATGGTTGCTGAAATGTAAATATGTAAGTGCTGCTACTTCCTGCAGAACATCAGGCATTTTAACTTACAACATGCAGTCTAATATTTGTCTGAGCTCGGAGTAGGTTGCAAACTTGAAATCCTCGCCTTGTTCAGTTTCAAATACAAGAGTGGGCTCCAGTTAATTGTCATACAGTACAAACTGGTAAGTTCTCCTTTTTTGTAGTGAATGATAGTGGATGTTCAGTTTTTGTAGTACAAGCAGTACAGTAAGGGTTTTATCTTTTATTGCGTTTCCATGTCCACTTCCATGTGCTATACGTGTAATGTTTTTTTTTTTTGTTTGTTTGTTTTGTTATTCATACCTTATGGGGTTTGTTTGTAATGTACTTTTGTATGGTTGATTGTCAACAAAACAGTTAGGGTAGACTTGATGAATGTGCTCAGTTTAGAGAGTAGTGGTTGTTTCTATTTGGACTTTCTTTAGCCATGATATGACTATAAAGAAATACTTTCTTGCTTGGAGTCACTGGAAGCACTTATACTCACTTACATACGTCAGTACGATCTTATGACCGAATCATCGCATGGACATTTGCTACAAGATGTTATTCCACATGCACATTGCAGATTGAAACCAAAGAAAGACACTCTTCCATTTAGGGTATTTCGTTAGCATACATTAGGCTGTAAAAAACCAAGCAACATATTTTTCATTGCATTTAGCCTCCACAACACTTTGTCTTCCACGTTTCTTTAATGGGGTGGGGGGGAACGGACAAAGATGCAAAACTTCAGAAGACTAAGGCAGTTTCTGCACCCGTAAGGGGAAGTCTAATCTATTACAGCTCCATTGGGAAATGCAATGTTAAATAGCAATTATAGCTGCTGCAAAGGTATTGATTTCTGTGATGCTCTAGGTTGTGCGTTCCTTTATAGTGCTCCAACAGCATACAGTGAAAACATTAATTAACTAAACTGCAGACAGAATTTAATCTTTATATCTTGCCAGACAGTTGATGTTGGTCCTATTGAATCGTTTGCGCCTCTCTCCTTGTGGGAAAGCATATTAGCTTCTCATGCTGTACCTGTGGATTACCATGCTAATCTGTGGTTGCACTGCTCTGCAGAGATTTGTTTTGATGACTGTTGCATTTCTGACCTCGTTGTCTACTGTCGCACTGCACTGTATTTTGTTTTTATAGTTATCGTCGACAATGCTTTAGTCTGGAAATAATAAGTTCAGGCAATTTGATGTGCCTTGGCTACAAGTAAATACCATTGAGGTTTTCCACACATGACGGTTTTTCTGTTTGGAGATAGAACTTCTGGACGTTAACAGCAATGTTTGCTGGGGTTCTCCAACTTCTACTAAATACTTTGAACTCTGGGACAGGTAAACCACTGCAAGCTGAGCTGATCTATTAATCAACTGTGCCATTGATTTTATGTATTGTTTGTTTCAAATGTTGTTCAGCACAAATTTTTATTTGTCATAGTGAAAAACAGAACTTGAATGCACTGTAAAAGCACAGTAACAACTTAGAAGGTTAATTTGAGGAAACAATTATAGAAACTAATGGTAAATTGTGATGTTGTTTTCAAGATGTAATTTAATGTTCTATAACTCATAGTACAAGTTAGTTGGAATAATAAAATGAAAGACGGCCAAATGATCCTGTTATGTCTGGTATTTTCAGCTGCTGTCTTTGGCAGAAGACAGTTGGGTTGCCCATCTCCCGAACAATGCTGTGGTTAGTAGACTTCAGAGTCTCTTTAAATATTATTCTGTGTTTGTTTTAGCTAGAATCTGTGCTTACAGAATACCACAGTTCTTTGCACTGCTGAAACTAGTGAAGAACATGCAGCAGCTGACATAGTACTGTAATATTAGTTTGATGTGAAACATTTTCCTTTTTTATTAATTATATTTTAGTTTATAGAAATTATGTTACAGATACAATTGACAGTACTGGCTTTGGTGATTAGATACACTAGGTTTGTTTTGCAATAAATAAACACAGTTAAAGCTCATTATATGATTGTATGTGCTAAAACATAATATACCTAATTTCTCACAGTAATTCTGTAAAACACACTTAACCAGTGGTCATAACTCCAGATTCGATTTATAAAAAAAAGTTAAGAAAGTTAAAAAAAAAAGGGGGGGTTCTTTTGAAGTGTCTAATGTGGCAAAAACAGTGTATAAATTTATTGTTAAATGTATCCTTTCTCAAAAGACACTTGAAGCATTTGTCTAAGAAGTTTCTCTCAGTATAACTATCCCTGTAACTTTAATAGGCAAGAAGCTATAAACAACACTTGCTTTTAGACACACAATGATTTTTTTTTTAATTTCCTAATGCAGCTGTAGTCAATGATATGTTGGATTTCATGCACCACTTAAACCATATGCAGTCAGAGCAAAGATATGCCCCGGCAGACTTTTTTTGTGGTGCGAAATGTAGTTTGTGTATAGTCAGGTACTACATTGCTTTATATAGCTATGCTGTTGCATTTCGGAAACTTCTATTTCTGGAATGGGACATAACAACAGCATAGATCAGCAGTGTTTTACAAATAGGTCAGGTTCGCTGTTATGTAACTCATGAGAGATATAAACCAGGAAGCTTGCTTGAAATGGGCAGGCTGGAATACAGAAATCCCATGCATGTTAATTTAAGGCTAGAATTTTTGTTTTCTGATGGCAAACTGCCCGTTTACCAGGAGTAAGCCCTCAAGCCTTTAGTAATTGTGATTTTCATCTCATTTGCCTTCTAAATTCCACTTTTTGTTTAATACCAAATTAAGCTGCTCTGCTAAAATATAATTAAATATATTGACAAATCAGATGAAATTGAGCAATGCTCTATTGTAGACCTGAAAGAGATTACTGCTTCAAATATGTGACAACATGTAGTATCTTCTAATTATTATAATAATTATTATTATTTTGTGAAGATTTATTTTTAAAGATACACACAATTCTTGTGGACATGCTTTTAAATGTCATAAATAAAAAAAACATTGCAGTACAGCACTGTATTAGTATTCCAGGAGCTGGCTCCACACTGTGGAAGTATTGATAAAGTAATGAAGCAGGTCAATGACGATTGTAAAAATGTATAGTGTGGAAGATTCTGTGGGCATTGTAGAAAAGGAGCCTGCTTATTGGAAGAAAGAAAGTCCTTTTTCTCTAACGTCCAGTAATACACTATAAAGATACAATATTCTATATCAGAATGCATATACAGTTGAATTGGGTAACTTGAATACATTGTTAGTGTTCACAAAGGACTTGTCACCGGGCTTTAACTCACAAGTTATTTAACTAATGTAGTTTCAAAGTCTGCTTTTATGAATAAGATACAGTAAAATATTAATGAAACTTATTACTGTACCAAGACTGTTATTATTTAATCCAACAGGTCTCTAGAAGAGTTTATTCAACTAAAGTTTGTTTATAAAAACATTCTGACAGTATGTGTAACTGGTAAAGTTTCCTGAATAGGGCTTGCTGATACACGTGCAAACAGCTGAACTGGACAAGTTTGGTGTTGGTATGTTAAAGGAATGTACCCACAGTCAATAGTAGTAAACAGAGTAGGCTTGACAGGAATTTTCTTATATGTCCAGCATGTATAATTGGAACCGTATGTGTATGTTATGTATTTATTGATACGTTACAAATATTTTTATAGGGTACATGTTTTATTATTAGTTTGACCAAGGAAACAGGACATGTGTAGTTTTGCATGTTTAATGTTTTTAACGTGTGTAAATAGCTATGTTTACGATGACTTTTGGCACCCAGTGCATTTTTTTTCTAGATTTTATTTGATGTCTTCATACTGTAGTTTTGTAGATTTTGGAGATGCACGTTCCAGGTGTGGAAGGCTTGGCGGGGGTAGGCCAGGGCCAGTCTTCATTCTCAGCAGAGAGCAAAACTTGCCTTGTAGCTCGATTAGTAAATACTTTTCTTGGGATTTCTAAGGTCTGGTATCGAATCCCACTATTAGAAAGTATTTTAATACAAACGTACTTCACTGATAGTAATTATGATAAAATTATTTTTGGTTTTTATATTAATTTGAGAAACAAGATGGGGCTGCTAGGTACAGCTGCTGAAATGAACCCTTTTTACTGCTGGTTGACACACGGGGCCAGATGAAAGGATGGGGGGGCCCTAAGGTAACCCATATTTTGGGCGTCCTATGCATATTATTGCGCATGGTGTTATTGGCATATTGGTTAATCTGGCCCTGCGTTGAGGACAGAGAATATGAGCGGAGCGAGCCAATTGTTTATGGAGTGGGGAAGCAGAGTGGGATAGTTGCTCAAACTGAGAGGATATTTCCAGCCCGCTTTTTCACAGCACTGAGAAGAACTGAACACGGTTCTATTTTTCTTAAACACATGTTCGGCCATGGAGTTTGCACAAAAAATAAAAAAAAGAAGGTGACAAATACAGATGCAGTCAGTGTACAGCATTTTCCATCATGCCAGTTCATGGTAGCCATTAATTTTCCAGTTTCAAACCAAAATTAGGAAAACTTATGTTTTGCAGACTTGAGAATTGCATTTAAAAAAAAAAAAAAAAAAAAGCTTTCATATTCAATATGATTAGCGTTGCAATTTGTAATTCATTATGGAGGGAAATATATATTCTCCCAATTGTGGAGCTGCCATATAAAAATGTGAGAAACTTCATCAGTGTGTTCATCTGTCTCAGGTTAGTGCATATCCTATATTGTTTTTATACAGTTCTACGGTTATGCACAATACAGCACTGTGAACACAGTTTATATTTTCTACACTCTTAAAGATAGTTCATACACTACAGGGTGGCGCGTCAGCCCTGTTGAGACTCACTCATATGTGTTTGTGGGTTGCTTTGAGCTCCATATGAGGTATTCTGGTACAAACAAGCCTATAAATAAAGCTAAGTTGATTATGACAAATCATATGCACAGTTTTAAATAGGTGAGTACACTGTACACAACATCATAGGAACCTGTTAATTGCAAGATGGTATTTCCTAGCTTTTATTTTATTTTCAATTTACACCTTTTTTCAGTACCAATCAGTAATAATGAGGAAGTGTCTTAAAATTGAATTAGATAACTTATCTGAACACTTTATGTAGGCTTTTTTTCTATACTGTAATAATAGAATTAGCGCTTCTGATTTTCAGTATTAACAGGTAAACCAGATGAAACACCCCTGATACAATTTTAAAAAAAAAAAAATCAGTGTATAATAAACACTGGAAAAACACTGGAAATGGTTACTCAGTTCACACTGACTTCATTACCACTTTCCCACTTAAAAAACAAAAACAAATTACCCTTCCCAGTGCAGCTGGAAATTGTCCCTCGATACTTCCTGACTTGTTTATCTACCATTGATTCTTTCTGAATGCTTTAAACCTGAATGGAGGCTTGTTCACGGAATTGTAAGCTGTATTACAGTTAAGGATTTAAAACTGCAAAATGTAAAAAAAAAATTGCCTACATAGAAAAACCACAGGAGAATGTGCCTGTGACCATAAGGATTTCGTTGTGGAAGACAGCAAAGGAAAGAAGGTACAACTTAAGTGTGCTAAGTACTGTCGAGTTACTACTACTGTGACAGAAAAAACCACCCACGCATTTTGGAAAGTAACGAAAACAATACATTCATACAGTATATAAAAAGCGACAGCCCCGAAAAAAACAATTTATATAAAACTCGAAAATAGCTAAAAACAAGTCACCAAAATGATGCTTGATTTACTGTAAATATGTTTACTCCCCCTTCCCAATCTTTCTTGGGTTAAGCCTCTTACTGACACTTATAATATGGTTCATGGTTCATAGAGTATGTGACTGACTTGCTAAGCCTTTCTGTGCCGTTACTTCTCTAGAGAGTGAAGTGAAAGTTAATTAAACTACTAAATGTCAGATAGGTAGGCTTAGGGTGATAATTGGAGTTAATTCAGCATATACAGCATTAGTTCATGCTGATGTGACTAGCTGTGTGAGGTAAAAATCAATGTTCCATACTGTAATACAGTTCTAAACTTCTGACGCTAGTATTACACAGCGCCGTGGTGAATAAAGACTAGTGGGAATACATTTTTCCTGCTATTAATGTATTAAGAATGAATTCAATTTGCATGGATGGATTTAAGTTTGTACCATAAAGCAATACACAATATTTCTCATTGTTTTTGGATTTGAATGAATAGATTTGTATTCTTAATATCATTTTTTAATGTTGGCTTTAAAAGAGTTATACAGTCTAGTCTCAGATTTGTACATCTTTGGAAATTCATTTGGTTTTTGAACAACACCTCCAAATGAAAAGCTTTTTCCTTTCAGAGAGTTTCCTTGCCTATACTGGGCAGTTTTAAACTGATAGATCATGGCGATGGCTGTAACTACCTATGAGGGCATCAAGGTCGTTTCCTTGGTTGTTTTTTTGCTTGATCAAATACTGATGCTTATGTAAAAATTCTTGTAAAGTTCAAAAGACTCCTTAATTTTCTCTGTTGGATTGCAGTGCAACATACTGTACTGTAGATTTGGAGGTTGAATAGTAAGTACCAAGCAGTCATATAAATACTGCCAGCTAGAGCTTGAAACCTAAGTGTGACCTCGGTTGCTCTGGCTACGACTCACTTTAAACTGTAGTTGCTACTGTACATATTATTTGCTAATCCATATGGATGTGTGTTCCTGCTGCTGTCCTCCAGTTCAGATATATTTTCAAAATGGTGTCAAAAAAAAACAATAATACATTTGATTGAAGAATTGGATTATATATGCTTGAACATATTAATGCTTATAAAAGCTGAAGAAAAATAGGACTGTACAAACAATGACAGTTTCTAGTTTATTTTAAAGCAATATATAGAAGGTTAGTGCTGGCAGGAGTATAAAGTAATTAATCTGGTACAGCACTAACCCTGGACTATAAACAATAGCTTGAAGGAATGCCTAAGGATGTACAAATGCCTTACGAAAATATATACTGTGTATTTTGACTTAATCCTTTGCTGTGTGTGTATTTCATCAAGGTTTCTAAATTTTATGTATTTGTTGCAGGTGACTGGGACTGTTTCCCATTGGACACTGCCATCTGGCACGTTAGTGATACTTCCCCAATAAATACGGTAAGTTCTCTCAAACCGCTGTTCCTTATTGCATTTATTTTCCTTTAAATTTCATCATTTCACTGTCGATGCAATTAAATGTCACTGTTTTAACAGTATACCCATCTTCTTGCTTTCATTTCACATTATTCACATTGCACAATACACCTCTTTTCCTGCCTATGCCCCCCTGGCACAGGGGCTGCTGGCGGGTCCTTCCATCAAGCCTGGCCCACTTCGCTCTGTACAGGTCAGTAATCACACGCCCGGCAATGCTGTACATGCTGCAAAGGGGTACACCACATAGTGGAGGAGGGCATACTTCATGCAACTTTTGCAGGAAAAAAACATCTGAAATTAAAACAAACAAATAAATAAAAACCCAGCCAAACAAACATCACAGCCACTACAAAAGTCCTGCAAATAACCATATGGGTGTTTGTTTGTAGATGGTCAAAAAACAGGACAGTAATACTAACTTTAAATGTAATACAATTTTTTTTTAAAACAACTGCACAATGTACTAACTATGCCTGCATATGTTGTACAGTAATTCATTTGCAGTTAACATGTTATTACACTTGCACTTTGAGTTATTACATTTGAAGTTGACATGGTATTATTATTGCAAGACCCATATAGCTTTAATGATTTACTGTACATCTACCATGATTTCTAGCCATAACATGCTCTTTTACCACTTTCACTAGTCTTTTATGTGTTTTTACATGCATGGCTTTACTTTGCTTTATTATGACTTGCAGCAAGATAAATGCATGGTACTGGAGGAACTGTCTAGCAGGGATTAATGGGCGTGAGTAGCTCAGTTAGTAATAAAGTGTGAGAGTACAACTTTTTCTTCTTTCAAACAATGTCAGGTCAGGCAAAGAAACACTTTCTAGTCACTGTCCCTTTAACAGCCCAGCACTTCTAAAGTAGAAAGGAAAGCAATATCTCAGTGCAGCAAGTGACCTGCGCAATTAAACATGTGCCAAGATAATTACAGTGTGAATCATGCCAGTAATTGATAGCACCGTTAAACCTAGAGAGGTATTCAGTGTCTTTATGTTTCGTGTTTTTAGATGGAATTTGTTTAAAGTGATCACATTAAATCAATGCCTTCTTATTTACAGCATCCTGTTACATGGCAGCCATCCAAAGAAGGTGATCATTTAATTGGACGCATTATTCTAAGCAAGAGAACAACTATGACAAAAGAGTCAGGTGCATTACTTGGATTAAAAGTAAGTATGTTAATTACAGTACAGTAACAAAGCAAAATAAGAAAATAATTGAAATTAAATGATTTATAATATCAATCTAGTCCTGAATATTAGGTATATATATACCATATAATATATTTTTTAAATGTAGTTTCAAGGACTGTTTTTTTCTTTTGCTTAACTCTGATTAGTCTTTCTTCTGGTGAAGAATAAGGGAGTGCATTTGAAAAATATATGTTTTGAATTTGTATTAAACTGTTCAGGAGTGTTATAGTTAACAAGTATCTGAGATATTGTGAACACTGGTGTTTTGGATTGTTACTCTACCTCCCAACAGTTGGGGCAGTATCGCTATGTGATCCTATTTGGTTGATGTAGGTTGTTGGGGGGAAGATTACAGAAACGGGAAGACTCGGTGCCTTCATCACCAAAGTAAAGAGAGGAAGCTTAGCGGACGTCGTTGGCCACTTAAGAGCAGGTATGTGTCTGCAATTGAATGTTTTTTTAATACTGAAATACCTACATTGTTGTACATTTTGGAGAATAAATACAGTACTACAGCTTCTGTTAAATAATGTGTAGACCACTATGTATTACTGTTCACGTAGGAGTTCTGGCGAGTGCCAGCGTTCCTAACACAGGCATGGGGATCACATGGCAACTCAGTGCACATATGCAGATTGAGAGTGAATTGAGTACCTTGCATATTTGCCAGTCTAGATCTTAACCAATGTATAAATGAGTCAAGCTCGTATGGGTAAGAGGTTACAGACCTGATGTGTTGCTTTCTCATGCACAACCTCATTTACACCACAGGGGTCAGTCTTGTACCAACTTTTACTGCATGTGCTACCCCCCCCCAACCTGTTACATAACAGTATTATACTGGCACAAGCTACATCACTGAATTCTCTGCAGCAATGTGCCAGAATTATTCATCTTCCAAACCAGGCTTGCAGTTAAACTGCACAATCTAACAGGTAATCGTTGTTGGTAATTAAAATATAAAATATGCATGTTCCGGCTAAATGTTTTGTAAAATAGTTATTTGTCTTTACTTAAAATTAATTTGGTATGTAGTACACGACAAAACAGGGTGCAGTGGATTTTCCACTTTTGTGTGAAGAACACAGCCATTTTCAGAAAATAATTTGAGTTCTGTGTTTGAAAGGTGACGAGGTGCTGCAATGGAACAGCAAGCCATTACCTGGAGCGACAAAAAAAGAAGTTTACAATATCATTTTGGAGTCTAAATCTGAACCTCAAGTCGAAATAGTAGTTTCAAGGCCAATTAGGTAAGGTATTAACATTCTTTTGCATTGTTGCACTTTAAATCTGTTAATTGTAAAAGCTTGCAATATACAGTTTGTATAATCTCGGGCCAGGCTTTTCAATTCACCTCTTTAAACTGCAAATGTATTGATTTTATTCAACATGTAAAGTGAATGTGAGTTGCGTGTACTGTCACTAAATTAATCTTCGTGCTAATGTGCTTTCTGTCTGATTGGACGGGACTGTATGAAGCAGGAATAAATATTAAATACAATTTTTAAAAAAACAACTGCAAGGTTAAATGAAAAAGTGTGTGTGAGTGCAAAGTTCTCTATAATCACACTATTTTGATCAATATTGTTTACCATGTAGCATTTCAAGCAATTCGATTTTACTCCATGGTGTTACAATACCCTCCGTGTAGAATCGCCACCGCAATTAAACAATTAAGTATACTTATTAAAACCATTCTCGCAATTCAAACTCACTTTACTTGTTGATTAATATCTGTTCATTTGTTGTTTAGAGGTGATTTAAAAAAAAAAAAAAACTGACCCATTTGTCTCCTTATTTCTGAGACAACACAAGTTTACCAAAATGCTAATTTGCTGTGTTAACAAACTGTTTGATAAAGTGTGTCTGACAGATGGAAAAACAGCAGCATCATCAGCCAAGTGGCAACCTTCCTGGGGAGGTCTGATCTCTTCCTCTCTGCTTTCTCTCGCAAACATCCGTCCGCTGTTTGTGCTTGCTAGCAGATCTCTTTTCAACCTTGGCAGCTTTTCAACACATAATCCGTCCATATGAAAATATATATGAACTAGGTTGGATTGTGAGCATACGCGATCATTTCCATAGAGACCTTCTGCCTTTTTCAGGAGGAGTATAGTGGATTTCTCAGAGGGAATTTGGTCTGGCCAACAGGTGTAATTACCCTGCTTTTATAAAGTTTCAAACACTGGTTTCACTATTTTGTTTAGGCACTCTCAGATTGTATTTTTAATAACACAGTTATCAAGCCACTGCTGAATACAGAGTCTCCCCATATTTGTTGTCTGAAGGTACCTTCCATCAGATAGGGACATTACGATGTTGGAGAGTAGATTGAGTAGACATTTTGTTTGAAATATTCCCTATGTCAATGTAGTATGTAAGGCATTACCGGAGTAGTCATTTAAAAGGGGGACTTTTCACACTTAATTCAAAGCGATAATGTGTTTAAGACTAATGCTTGCACTACAAATCAATTTTTTTCTGTATTCTTTACATCTTTTATTTTCTGTGTTTTATTGGTTTTTTCTTTCAGTTTTTTTTCTTTTATCATAAGATGTGTCATTGGTTTCTTTCCAAAAACTTCTTGAGAAAGGTGTTTAAAGCTTACCAGTAAGTAAACTGTATAGCTCTGGTAGTCCGAACACATTCTCCTTTTCTGACTGAGTGCTTTAACACCATCGGGCCACAGTCTATATTATAATGCAGTGGGCATCTGCAGGGCCTCTCATTAAGACATTTTCTACTCTATTTTTGCTGTTCGGCACTCTAGAAAATTGTGACTTTCAAGGGTGTCCCTTTTGTCTCTTGTAAAAGGGGTAATGAAAGGTCTGAGTATAATAATGCATTCTTCAAACATGAGCAATGCATTTAAATGTGTTTTCATATACACAAACGTTCAATGTTCTAATAAAATAGCACAGACCATGAAAGTTCTATGCAATGACATACAACTTAAGATACTGTTCCCTTGAATCCAAACTTGCTGTAAAATGGCCAAATCAACATAAAATAATTTGTGCATGCAACTGTATTAAAATTAATAATTGCAATTGCATTTGAAGAAATTGTATTTATTGGATGGTGCATATTGCCTGATGATGGTGTTCATTGTGTTGTACACCCCTTTCCCGGATTACTGGATTCAGATGACTGTGTTGCAAGATATTCCCCCTTCACGTGTAAATATTCTTGTGGTACGTTCAGTGGCTGAAAATAAACTTTGTGTTGGTATTATGATTTCTATTTGTTTCTGAATTGCAGAGATATTCCTAGAATCCCAGAAACATCTCATCCTCCACTAGAATCTAGTAAGTTTTTAAAAACATTTTACAGCTACATTCTCTTCAAGTGTAACTTTCACAACCTGTTGTGAACACGTCATTCATTTTACAAAACTAGTATGCTGAGAAACACCTATATTTGTCTGAAGAAAAATAAAAAAAAACTTTCTGTAGTATGTTTTTATTCTAGCGTGCCCTTGTGTTTTTTTTTTTTTTTCTTTACCAGGTTCAAGTTCTTTTGAGTCTCAGAAAATGGAGAGGCCTTCTATTTCTGTTATATCCCCAATGAGTCCCGGAACCCTCAAAGATGCACCCCAGGTTTTACCCGGACAGCTTTCAGTAAGAATATCATACTTGACCTGTGCATTAAAAGTGTATCAACCGTGGCTTTAAAAAAAAAATAAAGATTTACTCACCTCAGATTAACATGGTAGCATTCTCAGAGGCACCTTAATGGTTTGTTGTTGATATTTTTGTTTTCTCACACAGTTGCTTTATGTTCACTTCCTGTGTCACAATAGAACCTCAAAGTTACAAACATCACACTTACAAACTGATCAGTCAGCCTAAACTGACCACTTGAAACCAGAAACAGGGCTTCTGGCAACTGTAAAAGACCATTACTTTTTGTTTTCTTATTAGTATTCATAACAGTATACCTTTTATTAATATAGCAATCATATATTAAATAACAGAAAGTAATACAAGTTTCAGAGTTACACCCTCCATTCCCTATGTGTTCTTAACTTATTGTTTTTTCTTGTATAGGTAATAGGGAAACTACGTAGAGTCCTATGAGGTGTAAAACAGGTAGTGAATGGACAGAGTGCCTCCATCAGACCTGTAACTTTTGGGGGAAGAAAAGATGAAAAGCAAAACAATTAATGACTTATGAGAACAGTGGTATGCTGATTAAAGTTAAAGAAGGTGGAAGAAAAGAACACAAGTACTGTAGCACAGATTTGTCTTCTATAAATATCTGCACTGCAGCAGGCACATCTGTACTTTCTAGATGTAATTTTGTCCTCCATAAAACCTATTTGCACAACATTATTTAAATCTGGTGGCTTTTCAGTTTGTTTATAGTTACTCATTTGCATGAACGTCAATGTTTATATATTTTCTAGGTAAAGTTGTGGTATGACAAAGTAGGACACCAGCTAATAGTAAACGTGCTTCAAGCAACGGACCTCCCTTCGAGAATGGATGGCCGGCCAAGAAATCCATATGTCAAAATGTATTTCCTTCCAGACAGGAGGTAACCTTCATGAATTAGTATGAAAATATGTATTTGTTTAAATCGTTTAACTAGATAGCAGTATGTTGTCTAATTTGACGGTACAGAATGATATAGTGCTGGAATGAAGCCCTAGAATGCTGTACAACTAACTTGATACTGCGTTTGTTTCAGTGACAAAAGTAAAAGGAGGACCAAAACAGTTAAGAAAAGTTTAGAGCCCAAGTGGAACCAAACATTTATCTATTCCCATGTGCATCGGAAGGACTTCCTAGAAAGAATGTTGGAAATCACTGTGTGGGACCAACCTAGAGTACAAGAGGAACAAAGTGAATTTCTTGGAGAGGTACCATACAGCTAATGAACAAAAACAAAATGACATGTCTTTTAATAGTTAACCTGTCCAGGTTTATTCATCTTTAAGGTAAGGTGACCCCAAACTCATAATAACAAACTACATTTAAATATCTAAAGTCTTACTTTTTTTTTTTTAAGAATGTTTGTTCAGACAGTTTTGATTTTCGCGATGAAACAATTCTAGACTGTTGTTAAAGATGCCAACAAGAATGGAGGGCAGTATTGGGAATATCAGTTAAAATTTCAAACTTTGTAAACAGGGCTTTTTTAAATTAATTTTTTTGTTAAAATAAAACTATTGGAATTATCATTCTCCAGTCAATTACATTTTAAATAGAGCCTGCACGCTGGCAGGCAAGATCTTTAGTTCTAAACAGCACCACTGAAACCACAAAACACTTCTTACAACATGCTGTTTTTTTGCAGATCCTCCTGGAGCTGGAGACAGCCCTTTTGGACGATGAACCACATTGGTATAAACTTCAGACACATGATATATCTTCACTACCTCTGCCTCAGCCATCACCATATATGCCACGGAGACGTGTGCAGGGAGAAAGCCCTTGCAAAAAGTTACAAAGTAAGTGTTCTAAAGTTTATAATCACAGACCACTGTGGTGTCCCCAGTGTCAGTTCATTGAATTCAGGTCAAGGTCAAGTACAAGGTGTTTTGTTTTATTTGGAAACAATGACTGAATATGCACTGTATTTCAGACAATATAGTAACAAATATGGGGGTAAATACTGCTTAATTAACTTTCACAAATACTGTTTTATATATTAACAACCCCCCCCCCCAAAAAAAAGTAAATCTTCTGTAAGTTCTAACTGAAATAACTCTATCAAGCTCAGTGCTATCCCTAACTGTTGTCAACATCATAAAACGACGTCAGGGGTTTGCTGAATGTACCATTCAAAACAGCCTATAGAGGTCCAGGAGGAAATAAACACCTATCCCAAGGGCTTCTTTATGTGTGGAGGGGAGCCCATTGGCTATCACTGTAAAGCAAAAAAAAAACTGCACTTTGCTTCCAAGGGCTGTACCAAGTACCTACTTGTAATTTGTTTGGACTGTACATTAGTTCAAACAGTATGTCATTTTTCAACACTAAAATATATAACACAAATGTAAATACTATAATGTATTTTGAAAGAGTAGCTGTCATACAATTGTTTTAAAAACATACACCTTCTTAAAATGTTTTAATGTTATTTATTTATTTATTTATCTTTAGAATTTATGGTATTTAATAAGGAAGTTCACATTTTAATCTACTGCCCACCTGTACTACAGTAGTCCTGCCCACTATACTAAATCTATTTTCTTAGCTGTCCTTTATGTTTGGTACATCGTAGTTGTCATTTTCAGGTTCTTACATTGATTAAACAAATGCAACTATATTAACGAGAAAAAAAGTGTAAATAAATAGGTAGTAAAGCAGAAAAAAGCCTTTGCGAAAAAAGAACTCCCTACTAAATGTTTAGCAAGAAATATTTGTCCACTATCTGTTACATATCAATACAGTCTATTAGGTAGCAGTGATATTGGGAATGTAAACTGGGAATGCTGATTTGGACCTGAGACAATGTGTGAACATCATTTTTTTGTAATATGTTATGAATACCCCAGTCCTGCAGCTGTGTGTTTGTCCCATCACTATGCAGGATCTCAGCGAATCAGTGATAGTGACATCTCAGATTATGATGTTGCTGATGGTATTGGAGTAGTTTCAACAGGTGGGTGGGGCTGAAGAGCATGATTCAGTTATTTTAATCTGTAGTTTACAGGACTTGACCAGGAGGCCAGTAATCTAAATAAACAACCTGCGGTAATGTCAGATGCATCGTGTGCTTTAGTAGTGTGCAAGGCACCGTGGATGTTATTCATTGATGCAACAAAGGCATCAGTATCAAAGGAAAAAAAAACAAAAAAACAAACAGCTGCAGTCCATTAAATTAAAAAAAAAAAAACATTTTACAAATTAACTGTGTATTTGTTCTCTGACTAAAAATTGTAGGCATTTTATAGCATCTGCCTTCCTGCTTAAGCCCTGAAGACAACTAAATGAAACAAATAAAATGCATGACGTTTAAAGGACAGAAACGTCACGTGGAATATAACCCTGCCTTTTCTTTCTTAAAGTTGCATGCATATTGGAGAACAGCACCTTAACAATTAACTGTCGTTAAGCTGTGCTGCTTTGCAGTATCGTAGATTAACTCAGCATGACTAAATACTCTCATTACAGTGAATGTTGCCCAGTGCTAAAAAATACTTTTTGAAGTTGTACTAATACACTGTTTTTGTTGCAACTTCACAGTGATTGGAGCTAACCAAATCGTACCTGTTGTGCACTTCCATTCATGTAAATGTCTCAAATGTGCAGTTTTGAAAGAAACACATGTTACATGATACCTGGTACTACACTCCGATTCTCTGTTTGCAAGCCATGCTTTCCTATTTAGTCACCTGGAGGGCAACGTTGTCTCCCCCCCTTTACTGACTTCTTCTTTCCTGTTAAGCAACTCCTTCCCATGTTGATTGACATGCTTTCATCCAACATGTTTGGACCCAAAAGAGACTGCTAAGATGACCTATGCATATATTCTAAACATATGCTTGCTATAACCTGTATTCCTTTAAAAAATGAAGACCTATTCAGAGCTATGTAGCCAATGGGAGTGAAGAACAGGTGTGATTTATGGAATTATTTTGTTAGGTGCAATAGCTTTTAAGCTAACACATGGTTGTAACTGCATTTCTTTTTTTATTTCAATGGTGTCTAGCTGCACAATGTAGGTCAAACGATCGAGAAAGTAAATCCACAACACTTACTGTGCCAGAACAACAGAGAACGACACATCATCGCTCACGATCCGTGTCCCCTCACCGCGGTGACAACCAGGGCAGGACCCGGTCCCGAATACCAAGTGTGCCACTACAGAGGTGCCTCTCCAATCACGTCACCCTTAACCTTGCATTGTAACACCCTCGGGTCTGCCTAAAGCCATTGCTCCCATTTTTATCCATTGGTACAACTGGGAATATTGTAAAACTTAAAAAAAGAGACACAGCTCTAAGAAAAATCTCTTTTTGTAATTCAGCTTAAATTTATGTTCCCTTTAACTCAATTAGGTGATCTGTAAATATGCCACTATGTAATGCCTGTTCCTTTTTGTGTTGATTATATAATGAAGACTGATTTGTCTTACTGTCTTAAACTTTTTTTGTAGGAGTTTAGATGAAATTCATCAATCACGAAGGTCACGTTCTCCCACTAGATACCAGGCTGCCTCTAGAAGTCCAATAGAACGCAGGTCTAGGGATATGGACAGTCAGTATTTTTCAGAGGAAAGGTAATACATTGGCTTAAATGCTACCGTTTATATTGTTGCTGTTTGGAATCCTAGTTTTTAAAACTGATGAAGTGTGGCCCTACTATCAGCATTTTTTTTTCTTCATTAGCTTCTCATGCCTTTTATCTCTAGAAGCCTGGGTTTGAATCAATCTCAGGTCATGCGTGAGAATAGTTTGGAGGTTTTAAGATAGCCCCAGGTGTCCATAAGTCAACATCTGAAAAATACCACACAATTCATCACATTTGAAACAGGCCCAGAATTATCACAAACATAAACAAATTAAAGTCACATCTATGTGTCTTTGAGTTATGCCCTGACTTTTAAAGTCTTTACTCTTTATTACCTGCATTCTTTTGAAACCCAATCAAATCAAATCATTTTCTGGATTGACACCTTTCCATGACTTCCATTATTTTACCTTTTTTTTTAATTAAACAGTTCAGAATATGGATTGTAACAGAAACCTGGACTGGAGCTGTGTCCACTCCTGGTCTAAATAAACAATATGAGAATGGTGTTTAGGGGTAAATATTTACATCTGTGGTTATGGTTAACATTGTTTTACACAACAGTTATGTCAGCTTGGTGGAAAAGTCAAGCAGCACATTGTTCAGTTTGACAGTAAAACAGGAGCGACCAAACTGTACACCAAAATATTCACCCACTAGATAGTGCAGTTTTACCTCCAGCCGTATGCTGCGTAGAGATGTTTTTAACAAAGGGAAAAAGGAGGTATTATTAGATGTGCTGTAGACCTCTCTTTAGGCATTAATACTCCAACCTAGCAGTACATGTGCTAAAGACGTTTGCTAAGGGTTAATCTTCTCCAGCATATTTTTAGATATCTGCACTTTTCTGTTTTTTTTCCATAGCTGCTTAAGTGGCAGCTGTGAGCGTGTGTCTGCCATGTGTCGTACAAACAGGCTTGTGCCTGGTAATGTTATGCAATATGTGACTTCTCCGCCTGTTTAGAATAATTTAGATGATTCTGGAAAAAAACTCTGCTCGATTTTTTGATTTTGCCCTTTCTTTTTGCATTTTCACTAACTCACCAATATGCATTTTCTTTCTTTTTTTGGTTGATTGCTTCATATTTCTTTTTATCTATGTCACCCCATGCATATTATCTGTGCAGCGAGTTCCTCATGCTGCCCAGAGCAAAACGAGGGACAAGTGTAGAGTGCCTGCATACTAACAGGTAAATAACTACAAGTGTCTGATAACTCATGTTGTTATTTTTAAAAATCCATACTAAACCATTAAATATAAAGTACTATGTTTTATATATATATATATATATATATATATATATATATATATATATATATATATATATATATATTTGCATGGTAAGTACTATTATTATGTAATAAAGGTAGATAAAAAAAAAAAATGTAGAAAGTGAACCTTATCAAATTTAAGTTTAACTAATAGTAGAACTAATTTTCACAGCCCATCTTGTTATTTACTGATTGTGTTTCTTATAGGTTATTTTCACAGCTGCTTATTCAAGTATCGAGTTGACATTCTTAAAGACAGTCGTCATATGCAATGAATATATTTGCTTCTATAATGTTCCCCCATGAACACTACTGCAATAAAACTTTCTCTGGCTGCAGTCACAGTCAAAGCGTGCACAAGTCCTAGTTAAAATCTGCTGGGGTTTTTTTGTCCAAAGTCAATCGTCGTCTGTGAGCTTCTACCTCCTTATTGCTTCTTGAAAATGTTTTGTGAAACTTATTTGACTGAAGTTACTATTGTGGACCCTTAGATGACATTGGAGCTGGAGAGCCTCCGAAACTAAATACAACAGTCAGCAATTTAGAAGCACTTGCTGTAGGAGATGCAGGAGAATTATTATTTATTTATTTATTTATTTATTTATTTATTGGCTACAGCTGTTACCAAATATAGTCTACCGGGTTTATTTTGGGTATACCAGATTTCTGGCTGTGCATTCAACATAACGTATCTTTTATTATTTTTAATTTATAAAATGTTTATGTTACCATAGAAACTGTTTTACTTGGCATGTTTTATTTTTGTGCATGTGTTGTTTGTGTGATTTCTGACAAACATAAGAAGATCAGTTAGATAGAAGTAAAACTTTACCCCCCAAGATGCCTTTGTCAGTGAATGGTATTCACAGGAATATATACAGGTAAGACACATTAAACCACTCAGATATTGTAAGGAAAAGTGACACCCCCACCAGAAGGCTCAATACATCCCCTGTGAACTGCATCTGTTTAATTTTGTAAATATTTAAGAAATCAGTAAAAGTGTACCATACATTCCACTACCTACAGTATGACTGTTGTCTTGTCATTATTTTCTGTTAATGTATTTGCCTGTGCTTTATATGTGTGTTTTTTTATTTGCTAATGCTACCTATTTAATTGCACGCAGTACACCTCAAACACTGCTTAGATACCTAAGAATATCTAGACTGTATTTGTATATTGCCATCCTGGATTTGGCTCTTTAAATCTAGCCATTACAGAAATAGCTGTCAGGTGGTGTTGATTCCTGCATCAGAACCTATACCTTTGAACATTTAGTGCAGCAGTAATTACTATAGGCACAGTATGTTTCATTTCTTCCAGTGCAATATTTCACTGCTTTTATATAGTATTTTATTTAGTAGTCTAATTACAACATTGTAGGTCAGTTGTGAAACACTAAACCATTTGGCCTGCTACATACTGTAAAAATACAAAGAAAAATCAATTAAAAAACACTTGTTAGCTAACTTTTTTTGTGTGTGTGTCTCTATGTATAATGGATTTACACATGCTGGTGTATATGATCAAATGTGTTAGCTTATTAAGAATCCAGGTATTAAAGTACAGGGATTAAAGTCCCCTATTCAACAGGTCTCCTGTAAAGTCTGACAATAAGAAAATCAATCTGATGTGTTGCCTTTTTAAGTTTGTACTGTGTAGTGCAACTTTACGTTCCTATCAGAATTTGGTTTCACCAACACCACCAACAGAGTCAGGCATGTTATATGGAGGCGGGCCTGTTTTGTCAGTAGCCCTCCCATGACTGTCACTGATTGGTATAAGTGGAATAGAGCGTTGGCATTGGCGCAGACATGTGCCTCTTGACTGAAGAACCACGCAGAGGTAAACACATGCAATCAATGTATTTCTTACACTACATTAAAAAAATCTTAGTCATCAGTCCTTTGTTTAACTGGTAGCAGATCCAGCAACTAGTGGTGGTGAGATTTGGTAAGACAGCCCTAGCTGTCCTTAGCGCCATATGTTAAATCACGTTGGAACATCACAGAATTCCTGGGTCTCAGTCTGAACTTGTAATATATTTTGAATTATATAACTTAATTTCGACAAAAATGTTTTAGGACTGAAAGGTTAATGTATTTGCTTCCAGCTCCCAGGGTAAAGCTGGAACACATTGACAATGTAAGTACTGTATTAAGACATCTTAACATACTTGGCAGTCAGTGGACTAGCGTTTGTCTTTGGAGAATGGGTCCAAGTACCTACACTACTGTATTAGGACACTGTTATATAAGCAAAGCACGGGGGTCAGTATCTAGATAACTACCGTGTGCTTAATGTGTACTGGGTGCAATTCTTTCTTCTCCCCTTTCTTCCAATGGTTTCTCGGTGGATTTAATACATGCAACGTTAGACCATTTTTCAGTTAGGGAGGCAGGCTAAAGTGCACAGTAATTGGGGTTGGTGTGTCCAATCAACAGACAAACCATTCTATTAATTTCTTTCTTTTCTAAGCCATATCAATGTTTCCTTTTTGTATTTTGTTTTTCTCTATGTATATTTAGTTGCTTATGCGTGGCTATTTTCATTGTATTTGAATGTATTTTATTTGTGAAGCTCCATGTTTGAAGTCCAAATCGGTGATTAGACAGGATACCCCCCAGCCTCAGGATTCTCTTAGCCCCTGAGTGCTGAGATTCACAGATTAAATTATGAATAGGTAAGAGGGAGAGAAAATGCTTGGATGTTTGCACTCTCTCCTGAAACCATGGGTTTTGAGTGTTTGCTTTAAAATGATGGGCAAACATCATTATCTGCAGCTGATTGACTGGTATTGCTGAAAGAAAAACATCCTCAAAAGCAGTATTAAAGCTGCAAGTCAGAAATGAGCGATATAATACTAGTATATGTGTTTAACATAGGCAAAAAACAAACGGTGATATAAAGCTAGCCTATCAATTAAGCAATGATTAGGGGAGGGAGAATGGGGTGGGTGTAGTAGACTGGAATATTCTGATCCAAACGGACAGATTTATCAAGGGCGAATGGGGATTTTTTTTTGTACAGCAAAAATCCTTTACTTAAGAGTTTATTAGTACAAAGCAGTCTTTCTCATAACAGTTTAATCAGATCAACGCCAGTGTCACACCATTATTTTGGCGGAGTCTCGTTGAACGCTCTCTACATTCGTTGTCAACTCATAATTGTTTCTTCTGATCATGTTGTAAGATTACATGTCCTTTATGATTTTCTGTCTAACATGGTATTCCCTTTTGTTTTGTTTTGTTTTCTTTTTCTTCTGTATCTTCCTCCATTGGATTCAATGCACTGGCACTAGTGATCTGCAGCCCTCTCTTGACAGGGTTAGGAGTGCTAGTACCAACTGTTTGAGACCAGATACTAGTTTCCATTCACCAGAACGAGAAAGGTATACAGAAAACAATTTTCAATTTCTTTTATCTGTGCTGGTTTTTTTATTTTATTTTGGGTTTTTTTTTGCAAATATTGTAAATATTTTAGATTTTAGTCAACATACACTAGCTGTACCCACTTTTCTGTTATATTATAGTAGTACCATTTCCATGTGCAAAAACTTTATGATTGCAGTTAAATGCAGCTGTTAAGCAGTAAGAGTTTCTACCATCTACTATCTACATATTTACCGGCACCTACTGTCTTACATACTGGGCCATATTCACAAAGTATTGCCTCATGAGTTATTTGAATCATATTTTTTTAAATTCTGTTTGGAATAATAAAATACAGGTTGATATTTAGGAAACTGATCTGTAGGCTTATGTTGGCTTCTTTCACAGTAGTCAAGAGCAGTTCCATGTCATTGTATTTCCAATAACGGACTTTGAAATGGCATTCTTTAAATACCTCCTGAGTTAACCCTTTGTGAAAGCTTTTCTTTTTGGCCAGCTTCTGAACACCAAAAGACAAAACAGCATCACACATATTCATCCAACTCTTAAACATGCTTTGGATTTGTGAAAGTTGGGCAAATTTTAACTGAATCTTTTGAACAAGCCGGACCAAAAACCAGAACTGAAGTGTCCAAACACTTTAGGAATCTGTTGAAGTTCCTTGTATTGTTTTATTATTATTTTTTTGTACAGAAGGATCTGAATTAATTATTAATACCATATGTGTTTGCAAGTGTGATATTGCTGTATTAATACAGAAATAACACTTACATATTTTCCTTGTTTTTTTGGTTATGACATACACAGGGATAGAAATAAGACTCCCATTGCACAGCAGTTTAATCCATTCCTGGTTTTACTGTGGGTTTAATAAGACACACCTGAGCTTGTTACCTATACACTGGGGCTGATCAAGCTCGTAATAAAACCTGGAATTGGTGAACTGCTATGCAGTAGGAGTCTTTATTTTCATCCATGTAGTAGGACCCTGGATTCATAGTAATCCAGTAAAACAGTGTACAGTGAATGTTCTTTTGTTTAGATATTAGAATACTTTATCCATTAAACAAATGCTCTGCATTTGTACTTCCATTCATGTTTACAGTCTTCAGTCATGGAATGTTCTGTATATTTACTGTGTCTGTCTGTGTGTATGTGTGTAAACAATCTGAAAAGGTCCAATACAAAGTATCTCGAAAGAGATAAACGTTGTTGGTTTATCTAGCTAGGTGGTCTTATGAAGCAACGTTATTTATTTGTATTTAATCTATTTTATCATCCCGTGTCCTATATAAAAATGGCTTTACCATTACAATTGACAGGCAGTATTGGCAAGTGGATAAAGCTGAGGACCGAGAGCCAAGGAATGGCCTGACTTTCAAACCCTGTTCAGCCACTGACCTTGTGTGACCCTCCACATTACTGCCTCACTGTCCCCCAATACTAGCCCTAGAAACCAGTGTCCCAATTTAGATTCACTGGATTAGTCATTTAGAATACTTTCTGAAGTATAGTTAACTCTGCTGCTTAACTCACTGTGTCTTTCCTATCTCATTAATGGGGCAAACATGGATAGATGTTCCCACTCACTGGATAGGAGACGGCCTACTAGCCCCAGGATTTATATCCAGCATGCCTCCCCGGAGGATGACAGGTACTGGTCAAGACCTCCAATATCCCAGGGTTCCAGGCAAAGCCTGACCCAATTCAGCAATTTGAACCCTGACGTAGACCCTTAGAATCCTGTCGTTTGTCCTGCCGTAGTGTTTAGTTGTATTTTTCATTTGGGTGCATTGTGTTAATCTGTCATCATTTAGACTAGAGTTGGGTGTTGTGTGATGTGATTAATTCACGATTAATGGGTGAGATTCACTAAGCATTTAGTGCAAAGATTTATGTATTTGTTTTGTGAAAGAAAAAACAAACTGTTAATGAACTGTGTGGGAGCTATTCAGTTAACAGATTACGCAATATAGTAAAATAAATAAATAAATAAAACTTTGGATTTAAAAAATTGCTTTGTGAATTGAACCCAAATGTTCTTATTCTTGTATTTTAATAGTACAGCAGAAGTCCTAACCTGATTTACACTGTATATAAGCACCCATCAAGTTGATGCAATTAGGTAGCAAGCCATACATTGCTTTATTAGCATTATATTAGTACACATTCTTAAAGTGTAACCCCCTAGCTTTTTTGTCAAGCTGACATCTTTTCAAGCTGCTTTTTGGCAGTGGAGGTTCAAGTCATTGTTGAAATGTAAATCTTTTACAGAAAAAAAAAAAACACTGTAAGTTTGCACAGTTACAGAAAGTATCCAATATGAAAACAACACACTGCTGCATTTTAATTACATTTTACAGATTTTTGTTGAGATTTTTAGTATGAGTGATAATCCAAACCACACACTTTCACACTTGCGCTGTTTGAGGCATGATGCCTTCCTTGTCAAAAAGAACAAAACATGGCAGTGGTTTAGAAAGTGGAAATGAAAGTGATGGTTTAGGATGGCAGCACCATCTAGTGTTTTGAATACAACATTGCAACTCAGTTCCTGAATACAGTACAGGTTCTAGCTGAAATGTATCTGGGTACAGGACTGTAAACCTGCAGCTATTGATATACATTCCCATTGTCACTGTGTGTAACCATCATTGTGTTGTTTTTTGTTTGTTTTTTTTCCATCCTTTCCCCATTCACTTCCATGTTTCCACTTTTTTCGAAGAAGCTGGACAACGGACCCTGTTGTTCCAAAACAGGAGACTGTTAATCACCTCAGTGCTAGACCAAGAGCAGCCCAGAGGTACCTTTATATCCCACTACTATCTACAAAGGAGCTGGCTCGAAGTGTAACTGTAACATAATGACTGAACGCAGTTGGACATATTTACTAGGTTTTATTATCAGGACAAATTCTGAAATAATAATTTTTTCTTGGTAGAATAAAAACTTAAAAAGCTTTGAAGAATTAAATTAAGTTTGCGATTCCTAAAACAATTGCCTTGGCTGTTGTAAAAGAAGCCAAAAACAAATGTCAAGCCTGTTTTAATTAATCAAACGTAGACATGAGTTAAAGCTTTGTGATTACTAAATGTAAGACATAAAAGCACACCAGTCTTAGAAAACATCGGTTTTCTAACGAGAAACCGATTGGAAGCAGGTAAGAATGGTTTATTTTTATTTTGAGTTGTTTCTTGTTAGCCGCACAGTGTACATCTTGTTTTAACTCAGATCTTTTTAACAAGCACAGCTGAAGTGTCCAAACGTTGAACCTATCCCTTTATTTCTTTTGGGGAAAATGGTGGCATTCACCTCTTCTAGAGAGGTGAATGTTTTAAACATTCATGACATATGGGTTCATGTTGATCATTTAAAGCGTTCACACAGTGTGGAAAGAGTCGTGTGATATGAACTGCATTGGAAATATGGGAGTTTTCAATATTATTTAGCTAATGGTCATTGATATGGTATCAGGATATTTTGGTAGAAATGCATATGCTCAGTAGTTATATAGCGTCTTTTAAAAAGTATCATAAACTGTATGCTGGTCTGTGATGTTGCTGTGTATAAATACTATAATACTGCAGTTTGGGGGTGTTTGATAGTTACTAATATCATGTTCACTTAGGATAATGAGGAAACATTTTTTATTTTAAGAAAATTCCGGGTAGTTCTTAAACATTTAGGTTGTTGACCCCTGAATTACAGTTTTTGTTATTTTTTTAACAATATATCTGTGGCAGAGCAAAGCTCTGCCCTTTTTAAATTGGCAGGGATGGGGTTAATTTTCCCTACCTGCCTGGGTTTATTATGTTTAGGTGGCTGGGGTTGATTAGTTGATTAGGTTAATTAACGATCAATCAGCGCCCAGCCACTTGACATAAAAGGAGGCCTCTGCTTCTCATTTGGGAGGAGGGAGCTGAGGAAGCAGGTTGGTGTTTTGTTGGTTGTGATTTAAACACAAAGACAAAAAGCAAAATGTACAAAATAAAGGTTTCCAGGCTGGGCAATGCCTTCACTGGATTTAGAAAATTGAAAAATCACAACCAACAAAACACCAACCTGCTTCCTCAGCTCCCTCCTCCCAAATGAGAAGCAGAGGCCTCCTTTTATGTCAGGTGGCTGGGCACTGATTGATCGTTAATTAACCTAATCAACTAATCAATCCCAACCACAGTGACAGTGTCGACCCAAGGGACTTTTTCAGCCTGAAAAAAGAAACAAGGACCAGGGGTCACAAATGGAGATTAGACAAAGGGGCATTCAGAACAGAAAATAGGAGGCACTTTTTTACACAGAGAATTGTGAGGGTCTGGAATCAACTCCCCAGTAATGTTGTTGAAGCTGACACCCTGGGATCCTTCAAGAAGCTGCTTGATGAGATTTTGGGATCAATAAGCTACTAACAACCAAACGAGCAAGATGGGCCGAATGGCCTCCTCTCGTTTGTAAACTTTCTTATGTTCTTATGTTCTTGTGAACATGATAAACCCAGGCAGGTAGGGGAAATTAACCCCATCCCTGCCAATTTAAAAAGGGCAGAGCTCTGCCGCAATATCCTTTAATTAATGTTACATTTCCTTATAGTATCCCTAAAATCTATTGTGTCTAAAATCACTTTCTCTTTAACATTGCATTTTAAATGACACAGTGCCACCTGTAGTTTAACTGTTTTAAGTGTGCCTTTGCTGTACTTAAATAATGTTTGACTCAAAGGAGACACAGCGATTGGATTGCAATAAATGATTGTATGATTCTTCTAGAATTCAAAGAAACAGAGAAAAACAAAACAAATAAGCACAGTGATCCACTGACCTGTGCAAGCAAGGAGAGTGCCGCTACAGGCCAAAGCACCTCTTAACAAAACTGAATGTTTGATGTGTTAACAAATCTTTAACACAGTGATTGAATGTAAAGTCTACAGTGGGAGCTCATCTTATCTGTGACTCCCAAAAGAATTTCTACAACAAATAGACCTGCTTGAGAGTGTTCTTTTAACGTGTTATAATTGTCTTCCTCTTGCCTTGCTATATGATACTGTAGGTCTTCAGTTTTTACCACAGAGCACAACTCACTTTAGAGAAGCATCACAGCATGATCTCCCAGCGGGTGTTATGGGGCAAGAGCTCAGATGTCTGGTTCAATTTGTAATACACTAGACACCAATCTATTATAGTCAATAAAGCGGCAAACATTTAAAGAAACCAGCTGATTTTTTTTGTGTGTGTGTGCATTTCTGAGTGTATATATAGGATATATACAAACACAAAATCCCACATTGGTTAATTTGGATTATATAGACAGAAATGTCTGAGTTTAGTATGCTGTAAATGTTTGTAGTTTTTCATATATCTTACATTTAAAAACCCTGTGAAAAGGTTCTCAATTTTGAAAAAGGAAACAAAATGGCAATATTCACAGGCATTTAATCAACGCATGGTCGATAATGATGCACTGATTGTTACTGCTGCTCTTATTTTTGAGATGCCATTATTTTGACTTTATACTGGTGTTCAAGGGTGGTTGTTTCCACAGAATGTACTGGAAGTTTTTATCCAGCTAAAAAGTGAATTGAATTGAGCCTGACGTTTCATTCATTCATTTTGCATAATCATTTTGCCATTTTATCATTTTGTCATTCTTCATGCTTTTATTTTGTTTTTACTTTCAAACGTTACAGGCAGTCAAGAACGCTGGACAGATCTAGTAGCCACAAACATGGTAGAAAAGACACTGCTTCTGAAAATGAAAGGTAGGCCAGGTGCCAATCACTGCATGCGTTTTTCCATTTTTTTTCTAAGTTCTAGAGTGCATTATTTCTGAATTGCTCATATATTTTTCATACAAGTTTCTGGGTTGTTTATACATTATTTGTATGAGGTTGTGGTTTGTATAACAACCATGTAAAAGTGTATTTACAGTACAAGAAGAAACATTGGACCTCATTTATGAAAGGGCACTAAACTTTTTATGGCGCGCTATAACTGAAATTAGTGTGCACGTTCATGATTTCCGTATTTATTATTGCAATTTTATTAATTATTGCACGAAATAGTGGGCATGTTATGGCGCACGCTAATTTTATTGTGCCGCACTATGGTAATCAGAATGAATATGTGATTTGTATGGTAATGAATGACAATTTATGTAAATGAGGCATCCCACTCTGAATAATGAGATGAGCTTTATTCACACTGTATTTACTAAAGGGCGATAAACGTAGTGTGCACCTTAAAGTGAGCGATAAGTAGTTTGTTTGAAGACCAGGCTTTAACCATTGATAGAGACGCTATTTTTTCTGGGCTGAAAACTAGTGATGTGCAGTTTGATTCTTTTTACTGACGATTCGATTGATTCATTGAGTTTAGTGAATCAATTCAACAGAATTGTTCGTTTGCTTCCCTGATTCGCTAACGTGAAATAAATACATCTTGCTGAATTACTTGCTTATGAAAACGTGTTTGAACGGAAAAAGTCCAGAAACGATAATTGATTGTCTAGGTCAGGGGTGTCAAACTCATTCAGCAGCAAGGGCCATCTAAGTTAAAACTCTTCACTTGATGGACCGCACCGTAAAAAAAAAAAAAAGTTATACATCGTAATGTACCTGAAAATGTCTACAGAAATAGGCCAATATACTCATATATACTACTTTACCCAAAACACATTACCTCCACTGCACGATTCCTAGTCATCAATAAGTATGCAGGCACGGTTTCAATCAATTAATCAACATATTACTTAATACAGTGGTTCTTAATCTGTGGAACGTGGAAAGGTTACATAATTAAACTCTCGGTCATAGATAGTTTTGGAGTGTCTAAAATGTATTATTACTAGGGAGTTTTGTATTGCGCTCAAATGCAATCAGCACAGCAGCTTAAAGTAAGGGGATAAAGCTGCATCCTCACGGGTCACTGCAGTCAAATAGGAGTATCCACACGAGACGCGAGCGACATTGCTTAGAGAAGATTTTGCCTCAAAACACGTCACACCTGAGGTTTATGTCAGTATTGTTTACAGAGCGATTGAGACCAGCATGGAGGCTAACATAATAAAATTGAGTACTCCTGACCGGGAGAATTACGCACTGAAGCATAGAATTATGGTAACAGACTGTTTACAGTTTCAAAACAAACTTGATAACATTGCTCATTACGTGTTGTAATTCTGCAACTTTTCCACATAATGCCTATTGATGCAGAATCCAGTGTAAGAAAATTGGTGCTTCGCATTTGTTTCATTAATTTTTCCCAGCACTCTGCTAGCCAGTCCACTCTTTTGCCCAGTCATATATGGTGCACCATCTGTTGTAATCCCAGTTAGTCTCTCCCAAGGTAATTCTGCACTATCCATGGCTTCTTGAAGTAAAAAAAAAACACAAGCCCTTTCCATTGGTTTTCAGACCCTTTTGTTGAGACTCCATAGCTTCTTTCACGTCCAATAAACTCAAAATACGTTCCTTTGTGCAGCTGCATAGTGACGTTGTATGTTATAATCTTTCATAACTGCAACCGTTTCACTGCAAATTAGACATATTGCCCTGCCGTCAAAATTTTTCAGTGAAAAAAGAATCATCAGGCTAACGATTTTGGAATCTTCTGTGTTCCGTCTCCACCTTCTCCAACCGCTTTTTAAAAATGTTACATAAGTTAAATAAATAGTTTAAACAAGTCTTCACTTTGCTGTCCTAATCCAAATTATGTGTGCTGTGCTGTTACACAGATGCGTAGGGAAATGGATCCTGTGTGCCATTTGATTGGCTATTTTACTACCTGTGTGAGCTGTGATTGCCTTAACGGTAATGTCACTCATACAATGCAGACTGCGCATATTGAATACACGTTATATTAAAGAGGAGAGTTGTTTTAAAAAGAATTCCAAAACAATGCAGTACATCAATGCAATTTTAGAAACTAATGGGCAGGCCGCCAAAACTTGCCCTGCAGGCTGTATGTTTGGCATCCCTGCTTTAGAGTACTAGCTATTTATGTCATTCAGCTTTAACTGCAACCTATTTAATAACCTGCAATTTACAAATATATAGCAATAATATGTGTTATTTATTCTGCCAGTTTCAGTTAAGTACGTAAATATATTTTTTATGCATTTGTTGCGGGAGCAAGCAAGACTTCCAGGGTTCCGAATACATTTCTAACTACCTTGAATTCATATTTTCTGTGTGTGTTTGCATATCGTTATTTATTTTTAGGTTTGTGTCCCTTCAGTTTTTTTACTAAAATCAGAACAGTGTCACATTTGTCCATTGCGCTAGAATTTCTCTCAGCCTTTGTTTAGTTGGATTTGAACAAAAGAACAAAAAGAAAGATATGCCATTACACAACATGACTTTTATCGTATATGCATAAAAGGAGAAAGGAAAAAGGATTTTTTTTTTTTTTTACATCAGACAAGCAATGCATGTTAAAATTGACGGTAAGCAGTGCAGTTTCACTTTACGTTGCCTCTGCCTGTTTCCAGCCGAGTGCTGTGTCTTTTGATCGCTCATTTTCGGTCAATGTAAGCCACCTCCATCTTTCATAATAAGCTACTGACCAAAAGATATGCCTGGACTGCTGGGGCTTTTTATATGAAGTTGATCCTGTGTAGACTCGGACATTATCATGCGCTTTAAATTATCGCAATAAAATTAGTGCGTGCTATGGCATGTAAATGAGTCAAATAATGTGCACATAAATGAATGCATTCTCTTTAGTAAATGGGCCAATAAATTTTGATTATCATGCACATTAGGCTCACTACTTTACGTGCAAGCTAACTCTAATTTTAGTGTCCTTCAGTAAATGAGGCCCTAAATCTCTTGCTACCTCATTGAGGTATTATGTCCATGTAATCCTTTCGTTGTCCTCCAGACTTCACCCATAACACTTTAAACACTCAATCATAAGATCTGAAGTAGTGATAATATTGTGTCGGCCACTTGTACTTCATAATCCTGGGATCACCCATAAAAATAAGTGGCTGATGCATTCCAGGTGTATTTCTGATATTGTTAAATCCAGTTGTCGTTTATCCCAGATGGATATAGGCGGATCAGGTTAACTTCTTCCTAAAGATTTTGACTAGCTGTGCCAAAGGCACCAACTACATGGGGGCTCCAGGGCTCAAGTACCCATGGGGGAAAAATAAGTGGATGTTCAGGGCAACAGTTTTTTTTTTTTTTATGCGATAAAGGTGATTAATGATCTGTCATGTAAAACACCTTGCCCTGAGATAAAGGTTTTAAAAATAGCTCAAATTTAAAGGTACATTATAGTGCAAATACAGTTCTCAGTCTATACCGATACAGTTCCATCAAACTGAAGTGTGGGTGCATTTGCCTCAGTCTGCCAGAGCAAAATCGCCCTGGAGGGCGAGACAGAAAATCTGGGCATCATACATGCAGGTAAAGCAGTGCGTGGCCATGCGGTACCCGGCGCCTGATCAACACCATGCTGGATAAATCCCTTAGTACTGTATGTGTTTTAAAAAGTCGCCACTGTCATTTTCTTTTACTGTTGACGAGGCTGACAAGATGTTAATGACAGAGTAGACTGGATGTACACTTGTCATGTTTTTTGTATCACCTAACTACAGTTAGCACCAATCGTTGACTACTGTTGCTAACATTAGATACTCCAAGATTTGGGCTAGTGTGGTGTGTTAATAGAGAACTGTGAAATCAGCTGTTAGACATGTTAAATCAGTATTATCATTGTATTTTATTATGCCTGCTTGCAGTATTTTGCTGCCGGCTGCCTGGATGGATGATCAGCTTAGTGTTACAGTCGAGCGGCTACCCTAGTGTCAGGCATTTACACTCTGTCTATCAGATGGTCCCTGGAGGGTCTGCTCCAGCACCCCTGCTGGACAGGTGGTATTTCATGTAGCACTGGTGTCCTGCCTCCCTTGTTTGGTGTTGTGCCTCACTAAGTGTGGAGTAGCCACTTTTCTATTGATCTAGTACAGCAGTACTGTATGTATAGTCCCTTTACCGCAGTGTTCAGTTTTCCCGTCGCCAAACCTTTCCTGCTAGTGATGCATCAACTGTTATCATTAAAAGGATTTAAGGAAAAAGCTTTGTCAATGTGTTTTGCTGGTGGTAAGTTTAAAGATATTGTTTTTCATGGGGATGACTTTTTCATTGATTTTTTTTTCAATTTAATGATACTGTCATATTAATTAAAAAAAATACATATATACACACACACTTGTGAAAGGATTGCTCTGTGTGGTGAGTGGGTGGTGACGTCAGACCAAGAAATGAAACATAAACACAGGTTGTACGGTGCAAAATGGCACTGCTGCGCTCATATTTAATAAATAACAAAAATAAATAGTTTAAACAAAATCACACAAAGAAACTTTCCTACACTCTAAAAAACCATGAGCCCGGAGTGGGTCTTTTATATCTGTGGCTGGAGTGGATGGGCATACATCCATCCATCCATACATATACTGTTTGTGTGTGTGTGTGTGTGTGTGTGTGTGTGTGTGTGTGTGTGTGTGTGTGTGCGTATGTATATATATATACACACATACCCACACACAGCATTGGATATAGCCACTATTTTCCATATCAGAAAAATGATTTGACAAACTATTGAAAAAGTCACAGAAAATGAAAACAAACAATGAAACAAATGCCTGCATTTTAAAGGTAAGTGAAATAATATTTGTTTATTTGTGTATTTATTTATCTATTTAATGAAGGTTTGCAGAGAGCAATAACCCCAGTCATTCCATAGCACTAGTTCTTGAAGGGGAGTCATAATCTACGTGACCTCCTTTTTAAATGAGTTGCCACCTGGTAGGCTGTGTAATCTTAAGAATCGCTTGCCTACATTTGATCGAAAGCTTATCCTATATATTGTTAATGTAGATCATGGTGAAATGCTTATTCCACATTTTTACCACCTGTAAATTGTGGTCTACTTGGCAGGGGTATGAATTGCACTAGTCATGAATCATAAGGTATTATATGCTTTAACGATTAAATAAGTTGATGGCACATGCTTAACGTCCTTGTTTTGTTCTGTTACCCACAAATAGAGCACATCAACAAGGCAGCCTGTCTCAGTCGCCCCCTACAGGAGCTCCCTCGTCAGGACGCAGAGGAAGGCAACTCCCCCAGGTCCCTGTAAAGAGCAGCAGTGTAGAGCAAGGTATGCACGCTGGCAAGGTTTACATGAAGAGCTGGAGTCTCTCCTGCTACTGTCATTCAGTTTGCTAGTGTTAAGTTCCATTTTATCATGACCTTTCTCATTGTGCTTTACATATAAAGGGGCAGCTGTGCAAATGAGTATTAGTTCTTGGCAGCTAAGTGCTAATCTGGTCATAAGCAACTCTATATAGAGGTTGACGTTATCTTGGCTTCAGTATACTTGACAATGCCGTTAGCCATGCTATTAACGATCCTCTTGTTTACATGATTAATAAACTATGCATTCAAGTTTTCTGCAGTCAAGTTTCCATTGCTGAACAAAAAAGAGCAAAACCCTTAAAGGGATAGCAAACACTACTGTGTAGCTTTTGTAACAAATACATTTGTTAACATGACGTTTATTACTGAACATCTTGGGCATATGACTCATGTTTCCCCCGGCGATTGGATTAGCCACAGTGGGTCTAATCTGTGGTGTTTCTATGAGTGGAAAATGACTTACGGCATAAAATATAAAATACAGATTTTTCAAATGTTTCAAATAAACTACAGGTTTACAATGCTTTCACTCTGCTGCTCCATCATTTTCTTTTTTTTTTGTATTTAATACAATACACAAAACATTAACTTCATTTAAAGCCTGTTTAAATAACCTTTTCTGAACTAAAGAGGATTTGGAGTTTTAATCTTGTGTTCCAGTACACTCCTACAGAATGTTTTAAAGCACTTTCAAGTCTTTACTCTTCAAATACAAAGCCTTGCTGTGATGCATCAGGGTCTTAAATTAAAATGTGATATTTCTGCATCCTTTTTCTAGTTTCTGCCCAGTCTCACTGATTCTGTTTCCAAGCCTCTATTGGATGTACATTATGGTATTTGTCGGCTGTTCTTTGTCATATTTTGAATGCTTTACTATGCTTTTCGGCGTGCATGCTGTAACTGATTTTATCTTTGTAAATTGCAGTAAGCTGTTTAATTGATGCTAGTATTCTCCTCTGTTTCAGCCCTAGCGGTAGAAGAGCGGGCACGGCAGATGAAAATGAAAGTACATGCCTACGCAACAGCCACGATGTCCAGCTCGAGTCAAGAGCTAGAGAGAGAAGTGAAGACCAAGCGGGAGGTGAGCACAAACAGTACTAACGATACATCTACAGACTGGATTAGTCACTGTGCCCTTGCACCCTGAAGTACCCCATGTTTCGGATTGTTCGAAATCACACGTGGACAACAACATTTCATTGTTTTTTCAGCTTGAGGAGAATTTAAGTTTGCTAACTGCTAATGTGTTACTCAAATACAAATTCTTTGAAAAAAGTTCTAATTTCCCTGAATGTTGAATGATATGTGTTTTGCAGCATATGATTATTATTATTATTATTATTATTATTATTATTATTATATATTATTAGTAGTAGTAGTAGTAGTAGTAGTATTATTATTATTATTATTATTATTATTATTATTATTATTATTATTATTATTATTAGTAGCAGTAGTAGCAGTATCACACAAATTAAAACCTCTTTTTTGTTTACCATTTCACTTTTCAGATTATACATAATATGTTGTGCATAGTGTGCACATAATGTGTGCATAATGCATGTCTAAGTTGCATTGCGTTTCATCTCTTAGACACCATCAACCTGTTATATAGTTCTTTATCAAGAAACGCCATAGCATAGTATATACAATATTATATTATACTGAACACCCTGTATATACATGCAACACGTAATCAATAGCACACAGAAATGGGTGCAGGTTATATATTAAAAATGACAGTAGCTGGTACAGATTCAGTCATTTTCATACATTTAGACCACCTGAAAATGGCCACCTTCTAGAACTGGTCATACCTGCATGACATTTTCTATTTCATTGTGTGATACTGAACAATAGAATGGTTAACTCTCCCTGCTATATAATAAATGTAGACCAATATTCATGTTATTTTTATATTTTATTTCCCCCTCTCCATCAGTTATATAAAGAACAGCGCAGGAGTTGTGACAATGTGTCCACTAGATCCTCGGACAGTGATATCAGCGATGTTTCAGCTATTTCTCATATCAGCAGTACCTCTCGCCTCAGTAGCACAAGCTACATGTCAGTGCAATCCGAGCGTCCCCGAGGCAGAGTCAGGTAAGTCCTGCCAGAGAGCTGCCTTAGAATACATGCAGAAGCAAATCAGTCACATTATTATTATTATTATTATTATTATTATTATTATTGTTCTTGAAATGACTTGACATTTTAGTTTTGCTTTTTACTTTTTTTTTGCTTTTCTACTGTAAATGTAAATCTGATTATTAGTATCAACTTTTAAGTAATACAGCTGTTCAGTAATATTCCCAAGGATATTGAACTTATATCTGTTGAGATGAATCAAGCAGTTACTGGTGATGGTAGTGATGAAATGCCTTTAGTCTATTCCGTTATATATTATTTTTGTGTATAATTTTATTTGCATTTTTTATTTATTTGTTTAAAATTGCATGCCTGCATATTCTGTGCTGTGAAAAGGTCAAAGTCATTAGAAAGCTACAAAGGTGAGGAGAAAGAAGAGAGGAGGATATCATGGGAGTTAAATGAGAAAGTAGAGGAAAAGCACGAAAACTCAGTAAAGAAGTGTTCTGCAGAAGACCTGAGGAGGAGGTGGCATTCACTCACTGGTGACTTGAGGTAAAGGTCAGCCGTCATGCCCTGTTGCCTCACCCCAGTGTCTTCCTCCCTGTACCACTGACTGAACTGAACCACCAACCTGCACTGCTCCCTCCTGCTAAGTCCCATTGTAATTTGACATGTATTCATTATTCAGGATTCGTTTTACAGTCCCTATAAGAAGTATTCACCCCCCTTGGGCGTTTTCACAGTTTGTTGTGTTACAACCTGAAATGTTGATGTATTTAAATGGGATTTTTCCCTTTCATTTACACAACCTACTTTCAATGTGTGAAAAAATGGAGGGGGGGGGGGGGGGGGGGGTGAAAAAACAAATCAATTAAAAATAAAAAACCTGAAAAGTCTTCATTAGATCAATATTCGTGGGAGTGTGCAATAAAAGTGGTTCACATGATTTCAGATTAAATACACCTGTAAGGTCCCACAGTTGGGTAGTGCATTCAAAGAAATTATACTACCATGAAGACCAAGGAGCTTTCAAAACAACTCTGGGATAAAGTTGTGGAAAGGCACAGATCAGGGGATGGCGTTTAAAAAGATTTCAAAGGCATTGAGTATCCCTTGGATCACATTCAAGTCGATCATTAAGAAATGGAAGGTATATGGCACCATCCACAATCTGCTTAGAGCAGGCTGTCCTGCCAAACTGAGCAGCCGGGTAAGAAGGGCATTGGTTAGAGAAGTCACCAAGAGGTCAATGACAACTCTGAAAGACCTACAGTGTTCTATGCCTGAGATGGGAGAAACTGTCCATGTGTCAACAATAGCTGAGGTACTCCATAAATCTGGCCTGTATGGAAGACTGGCAAGAAGGAAGCCATTTCTGAAAAAAAAAGTCTTTGTAAAATCCCGCTTGGAATTTGCAAAAAGGCATGTGGGAAACTCTGAAAAGATGTGACAAAAACTTTTGTGGTCCGATGAAACAAAAATTGGTGCAAACCCAACACCGTACATCACCCAGGTAACACCATCCCTACTGTGAAGCATGGTGGTGGCAGCATCATGCTAGGGGGATGCTTTTCATTGACAGGGACTGGGAAGCTTGTCAGGGTAGAAGGCAAAATGGATGGAGCTACGTACAGGCAAGTCCTTGAGGAAAACCTGCTTCAGTCTGCAAAAGACCTGAGACTGGGATGGAGATTCACCTTTCAGCAGGACAATGACCCCAAGCACACAACCAAAGCAACACTGGAGTGGCTTAAAAACAAGAAAGTGAATGTCCTAGAGTGACCCAGTCAAAACCCAGACTTGAATCCGATTGAGAATCTGTGGCAAGACTTAAAGATTGCTGTCCACCAACAATCCCCATCCAACTTGACAGAGCTTGAACAATTTTGCCAAGAAGAATGGGCGAATATTGCATGATCCGGATGTGCAAACCCGGTAGAGACTTACCCCAAAAGACTCACAGCTGTAATTGCTGCCAAAGGTGGTTTTACCAAGTATTGACTCAGGGGGGTGAATACTTATTTTTCATTAACTGTTGTTTCACAATAAACATTCTCTTGCCTCTTCAAATTGTTGAGTAGGTTGTGTAACTCAAAGGAAAAAAAAAACATTTAAATGCATCAAGATTTCAGGTTGTAACACAACAAACTGTGAAAACGTCCAAGGGAGGTGAATACTTACTATAGGCACTGCATATCTCTAACTGCAATATTGTGAATCATTATTTATAACCCTGCAGTTTTCAAATATATAAATACCACATACAGTACAGTTTGTCATACTTCTGATCAAAAGCAGGACTCATAGCTGATTCTTAAGAATGGAAAGTGTCGTGTTAGAATCCAATGTAAACTATCAATGCTGTACCTGTGACTTTATTAAAGGATGTTATTATTAATTTGAATAATAACAACCGACAACAGCAATACCATGTTATAGGAACATAACAAGGCCTTTATAAGAAACTGTGTAATTAGGAGGCTGTGTAGGCCAGTGGCTAAAATAAAGGGGCTTGTTACCAGGAAGTCCCTGGTTTAAATCCCGGTTCATCCAATGACTCGGTGTGTGACCCCGAGCAAGTCACTTAAACCTCCTTGTGCTCCGTCGTTCGGGTGAGACGTTGTTGTAAGTGACTCTGCAGCTGATGCAAAGTTCACACACCCTAGTCTCTGTAAGTCGCCCTGGATACAGACGTCTGCTAAATAAACAAGTAATAATATTAATAATAACTGTGTATGCCACTAGGATTGACATAACCCTTTCATATCTTGAATAGAAATGGTTTGAAATCAGACTTGTGTGTGTGTGTGTATGTGTGTGTGTGTGTGTGTGTGTGTATATATATATATATATATATATATATATATATATATATATATATATATATATATATATATATATTTGAGTACGCTTGCTGGAAACTAGGTTTTTTTCATAATTGGCAATGTTTTACGTCGTATACGTTTCTGTAAATACTTGAAAATGAAAACACATGTTACAATATACAAAACAAAACATAAGGAGTATCAAATGAATGTTCAAGAAAATTGAAAATTGTCTCTAAATCTTGGATTCCTCAAAATAGCCACCCTTTGCCTTAATAACAGCCTCATAAACACGAGGCATTCGGTTAACAAGTTTCAGCAGGAAATCATCCGACATGTCTTCCCAGCACTTCTGCAGCAATTCCCAGAGATATACAAGTTCTATGGGATTGAGATCTGGAGACTGGGCAGGCCAGGTCATTAGATTGAGTTGTCCTTCACTTTCCTTCTTCACGAGATAGTTCTTGCACAACTTTGAGGTGTGTTTCGGGTCATTATCTTGCTGAAGAATGAAGGACTGCCCAACTAGCCGTAATCCTGATGGAATGGCTTGCCTCTGAAGTATGCTATGATAGCCATGCTGGTTGAGCTTGCCAATGGACTTGGTAAAGATCACCAACTCTGTCACCAGCAAAGCAACCCCAGACCATGACACTGCCTCCTCCATGCTTGACAGACTTGTGACTCGAAAGAACTTGTTCTCTGATTCTAAGGTCACCCTTGGCCTGCCTGAACTTGTTCGGTCCTCATGAGTGCCAGTTTCTTCAAATCGTTTGATGGTCTTGGCCACAGCAATTACAGACACTTGCATGGTTCTTGTGATTTGTCTTAAAGACTTACCTTCATTTCTTAAACTAATTACAGACTGTATTTTTTCTTTGCTTAACTGAGTGTATTTTGCCATTTTCTGCTCCGTTATATTCAGGAATGACAAACTTCTGCCTATGCTACCTATATTTATAGTAATCATGGACCCTCACCTGTTAACAATAATTGGTGACAAAAGGTTAATTAGTTAACATGCTAGTTAACTCAGAGAACATCTAACAAAGACACTTTTATACTTAGGCTAGTGTTCTAACACCGTGTTATACACATTTCAGACTTTTAACTGACTTGGGCTTCAGAATGAAATCCCCTTGCTTTGGGTGACCATTTCATTGAAATTGACAAGATTTACATTTTCATTTAAAAATTAAATTTTTTAATGCAATTCACTTATGCTTATCAGCTTATATAAGTACACGTATCATATAATGAAATATTAAATGTTTATAGATAGGTTTATACAGTTAAAAGCATAGATAATCATGAAAAACCTGGTTTCAAGCAGGTGTACTCAAACTTTTGACTGGTACTGTATGTATGTATATATAAAAATATTTCCCAGCATAAAACCAATGTCACCTTACAATAATTGATTTTGAGTTTAAGTGTTTTAAAAAAAAATATCGAACAGAACGAAATTTCAATGTACCATTTGTAAGTCAGTAATATGAGAGAATTGGTCAGGGGTCTGAATACTTTTGCAAGGCACTGTATGTGTGTGTGTGTATATATATATATATATATATATATATATATATATATATATATATATATATATATATATATATATATAAGGTGACTCGTCGAGGTCAAAAACTATTGGAACCTTGGTCTAATCTAAAGTAAAATGGTGGACACATGATAAGTACATGGAATGATCACTTATACAGTTAATAATAATATTTTCTACACAGCCAGATGTGGTGTTTAAAATAGTTTGTCGAGTCCAATAATAGTAACAAAGTGAGCCGAATTTTTAATTGTGATTAGCATACTGTCTTAGTGTAACATTGGAAAGTGCTAATTGGGGTTATGAAACTAAGTATGTTATCATGTAACCCAGAAGTATGGAATGATCGGGACTTTGCTTTGACTGCTCAATGCTTTGGTTATGTCATTATCGGTACATAATGCATTTTAATTTCAACCAGCCTTTAGTAGTGCTGCATTTTATGGGTCATTAGTGTAGTCAGGCAGCGTACTGAAATTAACTTGATTTGACAGCATGGCGACGAAGCATAGGTGTTTCCCGGCAGGCAGTGTGGCTAGCCAGGACTGCTTAAACACTGAAGGCCTGTTGAATATAGTAACACATGGGGGAAATGGTAGCCTTGTTCATGTGACAGCTTCAGCAGTAGCCAGCATCGGTACAGAAATGTCTCAGGGACACAGTCACAGATCACACTTCATTATTTTTAATATGTCCTGGCAGGTTTGTGAAAATCATTGCAGCAGATCTCAGGTGATGTTGTGCTGAACTTGGTTTAATGTATTTTAGTCATGTGCTCAAAACACGCAGATTTGCTTTGTTTGGTACGTTTTGAAATCACATTACATTTTCTTGAGGCTATCTCAGTCGTCAAATCATATTTATTTAGAATAAGACATGACAGGGTGTGAAACAGTAAGAAAGAAACACATATCTAGTATATCGTTTGAACTTTATCAATACATAGAAATAATACACAGCAACATTTTCACAAAGAACAAAGCATTAGCACACTGGGAAGGTAGAGGAATGTAACTAAATGAAAAGTGGCATCACTTGGAATCTGGCTAAAATTGAGGCATGGGTTTGACTGCTGGGTTTGGTTCCTACAGCTATTTGTTTGTTTGTCCCCACAAAACCACACACATTTTACTGGTAGTAATACCCCTGTTAACAGATTATTATTATTATTATTATTATTATTATTATTATTATTATTATTATTTATTATTATTATTATTATTAAACTTTAAAAAACGGCAAAGAAAATCATACTGGGGTAAAGTGAAAAGTCTGGGTCCCTGTAAATAGTGCAGTAATGAGGACAGTAAGTTATACTTTTTGAACGGTGACATGTTTCACATTGCTTCAATAACTTCAACATGTGTAAAAGGCATTAATCAACTTTAAGCAGTCATGACTGTTGCTTGATTTATCTGGTTTAAAGCCTCACTGGTGATTGTCTCTGAGTAGCAATATATTAACAAACTATATTCTTTAGTGTTGCTCTGAGATGAATAAAATACAGTAGCTGTTCCAAATTGGAAAGTGGAACCACATACTTTGGGTTAGTTATGCTCAACTTGGAGGAATCTGATGTACACATGCCAGTCAACTACTAATCCGTGTGCGCATTGACGCTAAAGATATACTGTTGGTCTGAATTTAAAAGAAAAAGAAAAACATTCAACTGCAATTAATTGACCAGCATGCTAATGCTTTATGATTGAGTTCTTCAGAGTTATGTTGAGCTCCATTATTAACATTGTACAAATTGTGGTAAACAAATTACTGAAAAAAACAGCAGTGATCAAAACATTTAAAGAATACTGTGACCAAGTGATATATGAATATAGATCTATTAAGATATACAGTAGTTGAATATAGTTAATAAAGAAACCAAGATCAGTAGAATATTGTAACTTATACTGTATTCTATTTACTTATTTTTCACTTTCATCTATGTAAGTTTTGTGTAACATAATGTAGTACATTAGACAGGCCCTTCAGATAATACTGCCGCTGCCATTCGGGTGATAATAATTGAGTCCTCTGAAGTAACAGGGCTATTTTAGAATTGCTGGGGCTCGCTTCGTACAGCACAGTTCGCCTGTAAAATGCTTGTAAAGCTAAATTTAAACAAAGCTTTGCTGCAATGCAGTGTTTTTTTTTTTTTCATTAAAGAATAAATAATGAAAACCTTTATGCACAAGGTAGCTATTGTTGTCTCTAGCTCTAATTGTACTCACATTGCAAGTGTATTCGGGAACTGTTGTTTAAAGGCTTGTGTTGACAAGCTATGATTAATTAGTTGGGATTACAAGACAGACAAATTTATCGTCCTGCAGAAATATTAGGAGCTAGTTGTTGTGACATGCTGCAAACGACCCTGTGTGTCTGTTTAAAAACAAGTCGGTTGAAGCACCTAAATATTCTGCCCTTGCAAATGCATTCACTGCAACATCATGTTCTTAAGTCAGGTGCTACAAATGAATATATTATCACCTAATCGGGAGAATTGTCATTTTGAGGATCGCCGTATCAAGATGTAGACCCCCAAACCCCCCCCCCCCCCCCCCCCATTTGTATGTACTTGTGACAAGATTGCCTTGATGGGTGACATCAGGCCAGTAAGAGAATCGACAGTACTGGGGTAAATGCAAACACTTACACAAAACGAAAGCCACTTTAGCCAAAATAAACAGACAAATACAAAACAGACACGAAACCAAACAAGTACCGTGCTGGTGTGAATCAGCATGGGTAGCAATTGCTTTCTGATATTGACTCTTGTCTCGCGACTCATGATCATCCTATTTATACACCTGAGGCTGGAGCTTTAATTAATCATTTAATCACTTATTCACTTTCCAGCCACATTCCCACGTTACGTTTTTTTGCATGGAGGATTTTAACTTCCTTCCTGTCAACCATTATTCCACACACACACACACACACACACAGATACCCCCATGCTCATATGCCAATATACATTTTTAAACTACACGTGAAGTGATTGTGCAATCCCTGTGCCTAAATACAAATATACATTTTAAACGTGTTGCATAACCCACACTCCATGCACCAATACATACACACCACATAAAACATAAACACAAATACGCACAGGGGCGGGGCACCTCGCCACAATACTCCACCGCACCGAGTCAAGGATCCAATTTCACAGCAGGGATTGACCCCTTTTTCTGTAAATAAATACATTCAAAGGTAGTAAACTAACAAGAAACAAATCCGAATTTGAACTGCTCCTTCCTGCAATTGGTTCTTACTAATACATGATGTTATTTATCTTTCCATTTAAAAAAGAAACAAAACCACAGCCCCAACTTATGAAATTTTAGTTTTAAATTCTGCACTGCTTTTTAGTATGTTCTGTACTTAAACACTCAACTTCTGAAACTTCACTTTGGTATCGTGGGCCTTTTTTATTGCCACTTCATACATAAAATAAGACTGCAGTTTGCTTTTAGGGTGCAGTGTTGCCTTGGAAGCTGATCCCTAGAGCACTCCAGAAATAACTACCAAGGTAAAGGATGCATGTCCTTGATACCAAAGCACACTATTTTATAATGTTCATTTTCATGTTGGTTAAAAGCAAACCTTTGTTTTTTGTGTTCCATGACCTGAAAATATGTATTTATCAAGGTTCACTGCATCTTGTTTGTATATCTCATACTAGCCACTGAGTCAAAATACAAATACAAAGGGTAGATATTCTTAATGAATTTTAGGAAGTTCAGTGACAAGCACTCTTCAAAGTTAGTTGTTTAGCACTATGAAAGATTGCACTTTATTTAAAGGTTCGATAGCCCTTTCGCAGAAGACCCAGACACAAGACTGAGGTGTTTTTATTAATTACAGAAATAAAAGACAAACCAAGACAAAACAAACAAAAGCCTAACTCCCACCTAGAGTGCTAACAAAACTTTTTAAAGAAATAACCCTAAAGTATAAAACCGGACAGCTAAGGTGTTTACCGGTTGCAAAACACACAGTTTTTAAATAAACCAATTACACCCACACACATTTATCTGGCAGGGACTGAAATTAAGCCTATCCCTGCCAGCCACCAACACATTTTCTTCAGGCAGGGATTTGCCCAGCCACAGTCATTTCATTTTCTAGGTTTCTTTTTTTATTTGTAATTTAAAGATTAGGAAGTGTGGGTGTAACTTTCCTTTATAATTTATTTGTATATTGAATAGCATGTTTTTTGCTGTTGCTTAAAACTCTGGATCCACTGCATTGTGCCAGTTACGTGCTGTGCAGACCATTTTAAACGATTGGTTTAAACTTCCCCTTTAAGACCCTGACATCATGCCTCCACACATAGGCACTGTTTTCCAACGTAAAATTCAACATGTTACCATCGGTGGCACTGTGTGGATAATTTACTGCAATTGGGACAATTGATACACTGCAATTAACCCTGAATGAGTCACACTAACACAACTAAAAATACATTTTCTAATTTGTTTGTGTTTGTTCTCCTTTCAAATGCAAGTTTTTTTGTTTTTAGTTTTTTTGTTTTTTTTTTAAGCACATGTTGTTTTGTGTTATCCTCCCTTTCTGGGTTGGTTTGTCTTTTTTCATGTAGCTGTTTCCCCGTTTTCCTTTTGTTTTGAGTCACAGTTCATCATTCATTCGGCACATTCTGTGTGACAGCTGTATGAGTACAGGCAGTGTAGAGGACTGCAGGCCGCACAGATATGTCTGTGGGATCTAACATTCTGTCAGGCCCAGAGGGAGTAGCAGCAGATCACAAACCATTGCCCAAACCCAGGGAACAGCCTACTAACAGGCCCTCCAGTTTGGATATTGAGGAAGTAGCCGCAGGATCCCTCTGGGACAGAGTTGGAAAAATAGATACTGCCAGCATCACCACCAGAAGCGCACGTGGTGAAAGTATGAAGGATAGGCAGCAACTGATCCATAACCCAAAGAACCATCACAAGAGATTGTGTAGCATTTGTAATGCCAGTTGCATGTTTGTTGTGACATCAAAGCTTGATTACTTTAAGAGAAAGAAAAAGACAGGTGCAGATAAATGAATGGTTTACATTACATAATTAATTATTACATTACATACATACATATATAGTAGAATGTGCTGTAAAACTTTAATCATAAAAGATAATTTCTATTAATTTAAGAATAATTTTGCTAAAAATATACAATGTTTTTGTTGCGTACATAACTTGTACCACATCTGTGTATTTGATCAATTGGAATCCTGCTACACACTGTGGGTTTATTACATTGTATAAGTACTGCCACTTTTTAAATAATTAATAAATGCCCCAAGGAAATGAAAATCAGTTTTGTTAGTCTCTTTAGTTCTGTGCATAAAGTATGCAAAAAAAAAATCTTTCATATTTTAATCGTTCAAATGCTGATGGTAATTCGATCCTCAGCTGTTTAGACCAATTGTGTAGACCCCTGTATCTCTTACACAACTGTAAAATATGTAGGGAGCGCCAGAATTAGAATTCATGAGACACCTTGTTGTTAGAGAGTGCCACAAGGGGCTGAGAACCACAACGTAATTCTGCATGTGGTAATAGGGAAATGCAACTGAACCAGTTAGCTCAAGTTAAAGGTCAGTGGTGCTGTAAGAGGCATTAGGAGTTAAAGCCTTCATGGAGCTGCTCACTCACTGTGACTAGAAGAAGCTGCACTCTTGGCAACGTTGAAGGCAGCACGAGGATACAGGCAAGGCAGGAATCTGTCAGGGAATGCATGTCTCTGAATCTGTTACTTGAATAATCTCAAATGACATATCAATCCAGTCTTAATCTTGGCTTTCAATGCAGTGGATGATTTAGCTACAGAAACCAGATAGGTGAGTCTGTGTTTTGTTTTGTTTTGAATTCATTTCACTAGATAGCGCTCCTGCCTTTTTTTTTTTTAACAGCTGATCGTTTTTGAATAGTTTAATGTGCCTTAAAAAAACTGAATGTCCTGGTAATTCTGCCATTTTAATGTGATGTGTTGTTTATTCACAGTCATGTCAGCTCCACATCAGTGTTTCTGTGCCTGTCAGTGTCTTGTCTGTGTTTAATATTAAGTGCACTTACTAACCACTCCTCCATTAAATGTGTTTACCTGTTAATAAGAATGTTGTCTCTTTATTGCTTACCCTTTATTTAGGTTATTATAATGTGTATCTAACAACCTGGTCACAATATAATTACTAATAATGCCAACTTAAATATTACACACATGTAGCGGTGATGTAATGTATATTTTTGATTTTGGACCAATATATTTCAACAGATTCATAGCTACTCGTATGACAAGTTCAGTATAATGAAAAAAAGGGCACTGTGATTGGAAGGCTGTTTAACTGTACAGGCAATAACATGTACTTTTTGCAGTAGTGATTGAAAGTTTAGTGAGTAATGGTACAATATACTGTAAGTGGTCCAGCGGTGCTGAAGGACAGCTCCTCTGAAGTGGACAAGGCTTACAATTACATTAGAGGACTATGGGCCAGATATATCGCAGTCTCTGTATGCAGTTTCTGTATCATTAGAGCAAAGACTAAAGGTACATTGTAGAATAAAATAATACAATTACCAGGATACTACACAGCTCCTTCCAGAATCAAAGCTGTTTCTTTCTGTAGCTTAATGACAGTTTTATGTTTTAGTGTGTAGACCTTAATGAATCTGGCCCTATGAACAAGTCATATCCATAACAAAGAAAAAAAGGTTTGTTTTTTAATAGTTCACTTTTAATAGCTAACTTAATCTATATTCTTGTTGCCACAGATGGCAAGGTCTTGTGGATCAAATTGTCATGTTAAAGGCTTTCTGGTTAGCTGGTATCAGGCTGTTAACACAGAAAAAAATACATAGAAATAAAATGTTGAGATAAACATATATCTCACATTTGTCTTATTTCCCACAGTAAGAGAAACCTGTTTTTTACAAGCAGGTAGTACTTATGACTTGGGTGTGTATAATTAGCCAGAAATGTGTTTGTCATGTTCCACGTCTACTATAAACTGTGAAAGTTGCTGTATTTGAAGAAAAGAGGTCTGTTTTGTTAATGTAAATATTAATCGTCCTTCTTAAAAATAAAATTCCTGTCTGGATGTTGTTGTCATGGATATACTACAGAGTGTTCAGCAAAAGATATGTAGTTAGTTGCTGAGACATTGACATTGCTAGACTTTGTGTATGTAGATACAAGAGTGGTACTAAAAACATAATAATAAAAGGACACAGTAATTACAATTCATATCCTCTATAATAGGCTTAATAATTAGTATGGTAATTGCAAACTCAAAGTCTATTTATATAAGCATGCATAGTGTGCCACTGATTGCACAGTACAGTTCAAAAGAAAGTTTCTAATAAACTTGAATAAAGCTATCTCCTTGAGATATAAAAAGCTTGCTTTACACAAATTGTATAGTTGCTGAAAATTGGTTTGAGTTTATGCAATATAATCAAAAAAGTAAAGGAGCTTTGATGGATTCAACATTAACAACCACACCGCATTATAAAATTTGTATCAATAAATTTGTTCAGAAAATGTTTTTTTTTTTTTTCTCAGTTGATGATCTGCTGTGAAAATTACAGTTCCCCGTCATTATTAGTTTTGATAATGCAACATACTGTATTAAGTTTATCCAAGACAGTTTGATGGCATGTTTACAATTACATGATTTGCTGAGTGATATGTCTATGGCTTTTACAGTTTGGTAGGCTTGTATTTTCACTAAGACAATTCAAAAGGCATATACAGCAAAACCAGTCACTACCAGTTGTCCCTGGGCATCTGGGACAAATCACAGAGGAGTGATTATAGTGAACATACCTATACAACTTGAGCGCATGCTGTCCCACAGGGCTGACCTCAGTGAACCAGAGAGTGGCAACAACGGTGCCCTGCATGGGTGGGCATGAACCAGGCTTTTTATTCCAATTATACTATAAAATTACGTCTTGTCTTTTTTTTTCATTCCCTGTTTATTTTGATGCAAACAGTGCATTTACTTCTAAAATGTACAGCAGACAGATGCGGAATTCGGGGGGGAACATGACGAAGAGCACAAGCGTGAGTGGGGAGATGTACAACCTGGAGAGGAACGACGGCAGCCAGTCGGACACAGCCATCGGGACAGTGGGGACAGGAGGGAAGAAGCGGCGCTCCAGCCTGAGTGCCCGAGTGGTGGCGATTGTCGGCCTGCCATCGCGGAAGAGTCGAAGCACATCTCAGCTCATCCAAAAAGGTAGGCCTCATGCTCATTTTAAGATGCCGAGATGAATAGTTGTTACTTTTTACTTGTTTTTTTAAACTGCTGGTGGTCAGGATTAATATCTTCTACCGATAAAGTGCTATTGATATTCCACTGCTTCTGTGTCAATAGGTTTCTGTAATGGTTGTTCTGGTGCTTTAAGGTTATCAAAATGTGTTATGTTTCTGTTGTTCTCGGTTTTGATCAGCTTTTCCAAAACCATTTTGTTATTGCATCTTTTCAAGAAATTAATTATTTCAGTAACTTACAGAAAGATTACCCTAGAATAAGTCATTTTGAATGGCTCTTAATGAAAATAAAAATTGTCATTATATATATATATATATATATATATATATATATATATATATATATATATATATATATATATATATAATATATATATATATGACAATAATAAAAAAAAATAGTAGTTGAACTTGGAACTTCCCCCCACTGATAGTTTGTATGTGGTCCGTACACAGGCAAATTATCAAACCACCAACCCGTGGTCTACGTGGCACACATGATGTCATTTGAAGATTTTACCTCATGGTGTTTCTACGTTTTTGAGTACTAAACTGTCTAACAGTTCCATCAGTGAGGCTAACAAGTTTCTATGTTAAAAGTGACACCTGACAATGAAATGGGCTATCAGTAATAAAGTAATTTTATTTTTTGAGGGGCTAACCTTTGTATAACCTTTTTTTTGTTAGCTCGCGATGATAAGAAGAGAATCAGACAATGATTATTTCTGAATAAAACAAGCTGTGGAAAATGTAAAAGGTTTTCAGTGTGTAAAGGCAGACAGGGATAAGCTCCTTGAAAGGCCACCCCTTCAGATCTCAGACCCTTGATTCTCGTTGCACAAAACTTAAAAGCCTATTAGATGTATGTTGCCTAAAGGAACTCTTTCTTTTGTAAGAAGGAGATAATACGAGGTACTGTAGAACTTTGCCTTGGCTGGGTCTTGCATTTCAACAAGCATCCCACAAAGCACTCTGTACCAAAGGCAAGCTGTCACTTGGATAAATAATGTGAGTAAATATTGTAATTGGTTCACTGTTTTTAGGTAAATGGCGTTTGATATTGTAATACAGTTAAGTTCCACGCGTCAGATGGCTTTATGTGGTGAAGTAATGTTTGACTTGGGGATTAATATGAATATTTATGTAGTTACCATACATTAGATGTTCTTATTGTAACAACAAACAGGGTCTTTACATTCTTTCAGTTTGTGAGCTTCTTCATGGCAAAGTATAATGAATTATCTGTGATATAATAGGAATGATATAATAGGAATTCATGTGGAATTCATAGTGAATAATTATTTGTTATAGTACCCATTTAATATTTGTAAACTGGTATATGACCAAACTTATTTGTCTGACTAATGATATAAGATTTAACTGCAATGCAAACTAGAATATTAAAAATAAAAACTTTTAAAGTAGTACTAAAGGTGCACAAAGTACAAAGTACAACATAAATACATACATACTTTGGTACTTATGTTGTACTTTGTGCACCTTAACTCTTGAAAGTTTATATATATATATATATATATATATATATATATATATATATATATATATATATATATATATATATATATATATATATATGTTTTTGAATAATTAAATAGCTTGGTTTCTTGTAATAAAGCAATCAATTTATCCAATTTAACTAAAATCAGTGCATTCTGATGGGAGTCATTCAAATCTAATCATGAGAGTCTTTATTTGAGCATGCCGTGCCTTCCTTTAACCAGAATAACACCTAATTATCCCAGATTTCATTGAAAGCCAGAGAGACAACAACACATTAATAATCAATGTACAGTAAGTCACACGTCTTGGAGATATACATTTAATAATTTAAAAGGCAAAGCTGAAATTGTACAATTATTCGAACCTGTAATAGTTTTCCTATGGTTATGAGACAATCAATTAATCTTGTAGTGATCTGGACTGGCATGTTTTGCTTTAAGACTGTACTACGGCTCCAGATATATCTTCAAATCGATTGAAAAAAGTGGTGGGGCTACTTTGTGCTCATACCCTGGGGATTTTCTACAGAAGGAAGATTTGTGTTTTGCAGACCTTATTGAGTGTGTAATGTCACATTCTGAGCTGTGCGGAATGGTTTAACGAGATAAGCCGTGACCCGTACTAGTAATCATTCCAGTCAGGGTTTCTCTGCTTATTAAAAGGTAGGCTGTGCTGTGCCAGAATCGGTTTGCAGCTTCTTGTTAATGATTGTGCTGTATACAGTATATATATTGAAGAATATCAGTTTTGGAAAACATTGGATTAACTGTTCCGAGTCATGTTAACATGAACGTTTTGCTATTAGAAAACAAACATTCAAATTTAGTTTTCAGAAAACTGAATCTCATATACATGCTCTGATTACATCTGCAGCGACTTCTTAGTCAGTAGGTTGCTAAGTCACGTTAATAAAAACTTTCCTTTGTTTTTCTTGAAATCATTTTTTGAAATTCAAATTCTATTCAATCATTCTTCAGCTGGATTCAGTACAGATTTGAAGGATATCATTTTCAAGAATTTAAGAACTTTACAATGTTCAGAAAAGGTATTCTGTCCAGTGAGAAATAAATGAAATGCTAAATTCATCTATATATGGTTTAACATGAAAGCTTGTCTGCCAACAGTTTCTTTTAAAAAGTTTATTAAAACAGACATGGATCAGTAATAAACACGTGACCATCACTAGACAAAAACAAGCTTAGGCTCTGGTATTGAGCAGTATAACTATCAGTTTCCTTGTTTCCACAACACCCATTTAACTACAGTCCTTGTTTTACTTATTGTGTATGGTTTTAACAGATGCACTGGTATTTTTAACATGTAGCTAAACTGGGAAACTATTCCTCCTTTTAGCAATTTAAAACTTACCCCCAAAGTATTTGATGAAAAAGAAAGCGGCTCTCGTTCTTACAATAATATCAATTACTGAATTCAAAACAGTCACCAGCTTCCGAGGGAGTTTAGCAGAGCCATCATAATTTGAAAACCTGAATATAGCAATAAATGTCACTCTGCCCTCCTCCGGGTTCCAAGAATGACCAGTACAACTAGGTTTTCTGGCTGTGGCTATTATCTATTTACATGAGTCTCAGCTTTTCTTGTGCTGCTGGAGCATTCGACAGAGACAAGGATAAAATAGCCTGGTCGTTGTTGTCATGGTCTGTATTGGCGTCTACTAATCAGTACATTTAAACTGCTGCAGACAACAGTGATTACATTGAAAAAAATAGACATGACGTAATTTATTGCATACTACTTCTAAGCAAACTGTACAAAAATGACATTAGAAATTGTACCACACATTAAGAGGCAGAATTGAAAAAATGCATTCTAATACAAGATGCAGGGGGTAATTTCAAGGAAAAGGCTAAAAGCCCTTCTGTCAAAGAGACAAGATTGGGATAGGAAGCTAAAGTTATTTGTTCATCTCTGTCTGTACCTTGATAATGTGCAGGATTGACCGACCTGTCATAAAGCATCACCATTCCCAGCTGAAAGAATGAATCATTGCACAAAAATAGCCTGCTTTTGGGAACATTGGATACACTATTGGCTTAGTAGGAAGCTATTGTGCAACTAATACTGTACATTGATTGACTTACCAGACTAGATTTACTAAGCGTTTTACTGCTATAATGTACTATAATACAATAATATCTAAATAAAATGGTTAATAATACAAAGCATGTAGGAGCACTTAAATTAAATTGGCTGTAGCTGTAGCTTCCAAAATGGTGCCATACGTTTTACCTGTCATACACATCCATTTCCAATATAGGTTTTAAATGTGCAGTTATAACTAACATGTATTTTTAAGCAGGACATCTGCTGCTATACTGGGAGAAAACCCTTTGGTTTACCATATCCGATTTTCCTATTGAGTGAAATACTTTAGTTTAGCACCAGACATCATGGTTTTCTATAACGTGTGCTTATTTCAAAACTGCGTAGCCTGTGTAGCAAGATTTGTGAAAGATGTATCAAACTGTATGGTATGGTACGACCAGTTTAACATTCTGAGTTGTTCACGGTAGTTCTAGTTTCCTGCAAAGCATTTTACTCTGGGGTTTCTGGACACAGGTAAGTACAACACTGTAACTCCTTCAGTTATGTAATCTTACTAAAACGGCAGACTTGTAGGACTCGACTCCGGGACTCGGACTAGACTTTGTGGGACTGGGACTCGCATTGGAACATTTAAGCTCTGTGACTCGGATATATTTAGACGGGTCCTTTTTTTAAATTTTGTATTGCACAAGTAATATTACAGTTACTAGGAAACCTGTGCACAATAAAAGCCCACCCAAAATATAATATATATAAAAACAATATACACACCTTACGTAACTAGTTGTAGCAACACATGGGAACATGTAACACCATAAAATAAAAAGGTCCTTGTGTACCCTTTAATTCATATCGAAAAGTCGCTGTATGTTTAAATATTATGTGCTTTGCTTCTAATCTCCACTCGTTCCCTGCAAACACCATCACTGTTTGCAAGCAACGGCAATTAATTCATCTGGCAAATTCAGTCAAACACTGCTTACCAGCAAACAGGCAGATATATCAGTCTGATAGGACAGGAGGACTGATTGACAGCAAAAAAAGAATGCCAAAATAACTTAACACCACTGAATTTACCTAAATGAAAATGATTTATTATGGATGCGGGAACAACACATTCACAATACGCTGTGCAGCTTCAACCTTGAAATCTGTCTTTGTGTGAACTTCATGTTTTTGTTCCATCATGAACCTACACAAAGGGGAAATACCAGGGGTGTCCGGTTAACAGTGTTCGCTTTCTCACTGATCCCCCAGTCTGTTATTAATGAATTGCGCTTTTCTTCTTCTGGGTGATGTGCGTTTCATTCCCCCTGTCACGTGTGTCACATCAACAATGCCGTTCATCCCATCTGTTTAATGGGCTGAAGCCAGCATGTGCTCGCTGACAAATGTGAGCGCCCAAATCTGCCGTGCACATGTGCAGTAGCAGCCAGCCATCAGCCAGGACTGGCTATGATTGGTTTAAAAATGTCTGGATGGAGCGCAGCCGGTGCGCAAACACAGAGATCGGGCGACCAGGGCGCATGTGCCAAGACAACAAAGCCTATAAATACGAGCAGCACGACTTTGTCTCTTCAGTCTTGCATAGTGTGTCACTTTGCAGGAAGACAGAAAACATTTAAACTGTTCAAATATTAAAATAAAATTCTAAAAGTCTAACTTTAAATTAATATTATTTGTCTTATTTGTTCAACACCGTTCTTTTCACAGTTTTAATCTGCCATTATTTTGCTCCGTCTATCCCTTTTTCTCCCGAGGCTGCAACCCTTCACAGTGCTTTATTAAGCTCAGTAATATCTTGCTGTAATATATATCTTTTTATTTTTTTGTTACTGACAACTACTGCCTGTTCAGAGTAATCTGTTATTTAATGTATTATACAGTGTACTGGATATGAATTAATTTAATATTATTTTGTTAATATTTTATATAATTTTTTAAATCTTATTGATAGCCGTGTCAGGCAAGACAGCGCTTCTGCCACTGAGGCTGGCCCCCTAGACCCCACCCCCTCACCTGCTCTGAGGTGTGAATACCCAAAAATGTTGGCCACCAGCCGCCACTGGGAAATACATAAACATGATGTTTTTGTGTAAACGAGAAAAGATAAAAAATACATGATCTGAAATCAAATGAACTGAAGTACAATGTTGTAAAGTGAAACATAACGTTTCTGTTTTTCAAAACAAATAATACAAATAGTACTACATTTACTATTTAAGAACACAGTATATATTTTTTTTTGTGTGGTGTGGTGGTACTCAGCACACTGTGTTTGCTTGCGCATGCCTAAACAACTTTCACTAATAAAGCAGGGACGTGCCTATTCAAATATGGTATGTTATGCTGTTTTCAGTCTGTCAATTTTAAAAAAATTGAATTTATCATATTTTCCAGTCTTTTACATCATAATTTGTCATATTTTTCAACCATTAAGAAAATAGCATACAAATATTTATCATATGCAATACGTTTGGTCATGTACATTTTTTTTACTTGTGTAACTTTGTGGTGGACCTCTCGCAAATTACTTTTTCTTTTTAGCGTTATTTAAGTTTGCAAAAAAATAATGTATAATTACTCGGACTCGACTCGACACTTGAAACTTGGACACGAACTCTAACTTCAGGTTTGAGGACTCGACTACAGCACTGTGACTAGAGCACAGTGGTTTCAAAGCACTCTTGGGGGGGGGGGGGGGGATCACATTTAGTTTAGCAAATAATAATAGAAATTTTTTTTTCTGATGTGACATTTGTCCTGAGCAGTGTCTGTGCTAAAAAAAACAAAAACAAAAGAACAGTAAGTTAAGCTTTGTTCAGTATTCCCTATATAAGCTCAGAAATGTTCCTTGTTAGTTTTATAATGTTAAAATAGTTTTATTCCTTTACAAAAAACTAAAATCTGGAGGCAAACTTCAATATTGCTTCAAAATAAGACCCTTCGCCTCATAATATTAGAGCCCTCAGCTTTATCTGCTATTGGAAAAGAAACAAGACAGAATGGAGACCAACCCTAACAACGAATTCCCATCTTCTCATTGTTGATCACTTAGTGCCAGCAAATCTTGCTTTTTGTTTGTTTAGCTGAGCGAGACAGAATTTTTTTTACAGAACTGCAGTTTATGTATGTCACTGAGATTTTGTATTAGTATTATTTTTAGAGAATACTCTGTCCTAAATGTAATAATGTTACACTTATTTGCAAATAATTACAGTATTTGAAATATTAAAAACCCAGGACTTTATTAAATAACCTTGTTCCCAACTCACATACTTTAGACAGCCTTGAGCCTTGAAGAGCTCACTCTGTCATTTTGAAGAGGTATTTTTAATTCAATTAATTCCTAGTTTATCATGTCAGTTTGTAGCAGGCAATTAGTTTTTACAGTTGTCAACTAAACGATATCATGAAAATGTACTGAGCAACCGGCTTGATTTGCTCTGTGAAACTGAGCAGAAAATATCAAATGGAGACTTCCATCGACAGTTAAGTCTGCTGCTGTTGGTTCAAGATATATATATATATATATATATATATATATATATATATATATATATATATTACTATATATATATATCTGTGACACACACACACACACACACACACACACACACAGTGCTATCCCGTTATAGTGCGGAATCAGTTATAACACTGTAAGGTCATGGCTCCCATTTTCCCCACAATGCAATTTGACCCACAAACATTGGGTTTTATTGCCGTCCGGGTAAGCTGACAGCTGAGTCAGACATGCTGCTGTGTGAATGTGCAAGTCTGATTGTTGTTTTTGGTGTGGCCCAGGCTGACAGGGGCCCGGAATAATTGTCCCAATAAACCATGGATTCAAGTACCTGCAAAATTGTGTGTGTCTCCTTTCTTCATTTTCCACTGTACGCTACAATATTAATTTATCCGTTGTAAATTATTTCGGGTACAAAAACGCCAATATTCATTATAAGACGAAACACAAATAACATGGTCTCCAATTATGAACCCCGACAACCGTCTTATAATGGGGTAGCACTATATATGCATATAACCCTCTAACATGCCCTGATGCATTTGGCTCATTGATGAAGATACCCCCTTTTGAATTAGAGATGTTACTCCATCAATTGAAATACATCTGTTTTATTACAGCAAACAAAAGGGTTGTTTGTTGCTCAGTGAACAATATTTCCCCCCACACAGGGGAATAAGAACATAAGAACATAAGAAAGTTTACAAACGAGAGGATGCTATTCAGCCCATCTTGCTAATTTGGCTTGTTAGTAGCTTATTGATCCCAGAATCTCATCAAGCAGCTTCTTGAAGGATCCCAGGGTGTCAGCTTCTACAACACTACTGGTTCCAGACTCATAATTCTCTGTGTAAAAAAGTGCCTCCTATTTTCTGTTCTGAATGCCCCTTTATCTAATCTCCATTTGTGACCCCTGGTCCTTGTTTCTTTTTTCAGGTCGAAAAAGTATCCTAGGTCGACATTGTCAATACCTTTTAGAATTTTGAATGCTTGAATCCGATCGCCTCGTAATCTGCTTTGTTCAAGGGTGAATAAATTCAATCACATTTTTTTAGCCTGTTCGCATATGACATGCCTTTTAAACCCAGGACAATTCTGGTTGCTCTTCTTTACAGTCTTTCTAGAGTTGCAATATCCTTTTTGTAGCGAGGTGACCAGAACTGAACACAATATTCTAGATGAGGTCTTACTAATGCATTGTACAGTTTTAACATTACTTCCCTTGATTTAAATTCAACACTTTTCAATATATATGCAAGCATTTTGTTGACCTTTTTTATAGCTTCCCCACATTGTCTAGATGAAGACATTTCTGAGTTAACATAAACTCCTAGATCTTTTTCATAGGTTCCTTCTTCATTTTCAGTATCTCGCATATGGTATTTATAATGTACATTTATATTGCCTGCATGCACCTTACACTTTTTTCTAAAAATTAAATGTCATTTGCCATGTGTCTGCCCAGTTCTGAATCTTGTCTAGATCATTTTGAATGACCTTTGCTGCTGCAACGGTGTTTGCCACTCCTCCTATTTTTGTGTTGTCTGCAAATTTAACAAGTTTGCTTAATATACCAGAATCTAAGTCATTAATGTAGATTAGGAAGAGCAAAGGACCTAATACTGACCCCTGTGGTACACCACTGGTTACCTCTCTCCATTTTGAGGTTTCTTCTCTAATCAGTACTTTCTGTTTTCTACTTGTTAACCACTCCCTAATCCATGTACATGCATTTCCTTGGATCCCTGCTGCGTTCAGTTTGAGAATTAATCTTTTATGCGGGACTTTGTCAAAAGCTTTCTGGAAATATAAATAAACCATGTCATATGCTTTGCAATTATCCAAAGACGATATTGCATCCTCAAAAATATCAAGCAGGTTAGTTAGACACGATCTCCCTTTCCTGAAACCATGCTGACTATCTCCCAGGATACTGCTACCATATAGGTAATTTTCCATTTTTGATCTTATTATAGTTTCCATATGTTTATGTATACTAGAAGTCAGGCTTATTGGTCTATAGTTACCTGGTTTGGTTTTGTCTCCTTTTTTGTGGATTGGCATTACATTTGCAATTCTCCAGTCTGTCAGTACAACCCCTGTCTCAAGAGACTGTTGCATGATCTTGGTTAGCGGTTTATAAATAACTTCTTTCATTTCTTTGAATACTATTGGGAGGATCTCATCCGGCCCAGGGGATTGGTTTATTTTAAGAGCTCCTAGTCCCTTTAACACTTCTGCCTCTGTTATGCTAAAGTTATTTAAAACTGGAAAGGAACAGGTTGACCATGTTGTCCATGTCCTTGTGGCAGAGCAAAGCTCTGCTCTTTAGAAATTGGCAGGGATGGGGTTAACTTCCCCTACCTGCCTGGGTTTATTATGTTCAGGTGGCTGGGGTTGATTAGTTGATTAGGTTGATTAACGATCAATCAGCGCCCAGCCACCTGATATAAAAGGAGGCCTCTGCTTCTCATTTAGGGAGAGGGAGCTGAGGAAGCAGGTTGGTGTTTGTTTTGTGGTTTTTGAATTTTCTAAATCCAGTGAAGGCATTGCCCAGCCTGGAGACTTTATTTTTGTGAGTTTTGTTTTTGCTTTATTTGTGTTTGAGTATCTGTTATTTTGCCCTTGTGCACTTTATTTTTGTTTATTTATAATAAAATAGTTATTTTTTTGAACTGCAGTCTGTCTCTGGGCCTCTATCCACTCGCCAGCCTGCCACAGTCCTTCTTTGTAAAAACTTGTGAAAAGTAATCATTTGATTTATTTCCTATTTTTTTCTCTTAATCTATGATTTTGCCATTTGTATCTCTTAGACATTTTACTTCCTCCTTGAATGTTCTTTTGCTGTTATGATATTGAAAAAATTCTTTTTTACTTGTGTTTGCAGTTCCAAGTACTTTTTCTGTGTACTTGGTTCTTGGTCCCTTTTAAACACCCTGTGAAGTGCCTTTTGTCTCTGCATATTTTTGTTTTTAATTGACCTATTAAACCCCATTTTGGCAATTTTGTTTTAGAATGATTTCCATTACATGAGAGTAGATGTTAAAAACTTCATGCTGATTTGTTGGTTTAACAAGCAGGTATTGATATATAGTTGGTAATTAATTGTCCTTTGTGTTTAACATCTTGGTACCCTTTAGTAGAGACTATTATCAGTGTAGCAATTAGCTACTGGAATTGTCTTATTCTTCCCTCTGTGATAACCCATTCATCTATGCACTAAGCATCAAAGAGCCATGAAGTTGAAGAATTTAACAATTTAATTTAAAAGATCTCCTAGCTTTATAGCTCAGCACCAGTGAGTACTACGTTAGGCAAAGCAATACAAAATTAAACAAAGTGACGAGTGCCTAAAAACAGAGGCAGTTGAACACTTCTGCTGGAAGACAGAATTGTATTTCTGTTTTTTTTTTATTTTATTCTGAAACACAGATGTGTATGTTCAATGACACCAGAACTGTTGTGAAGAGCTTCAGTGCAGTTTGTACAATTAAGTCTGTTTGTCATTCCTAAGTTTTGAGTTGCAGTAAACAGGGTTGTGGTCTGATGGCTATACCAGAAGGTTGATTAACAGCCACCCTTTTGTAATAGTTACACAATTTTCAGTATTTCTGTATCTGATTTATTCATTCCTTCATTTACTCAATTTAACTGCTATGTACCAGTTGCTTCATCTGATGAATTTGTTTTCAGAAGCTGCCCACAAGAAGTTGAAAAGTACCATACAAAGAAGCACAGAGACAGGGATGGCTGTGGAAATGAGAAACTGCATGGCTCGGCAGCCGAGCCGCGAGTCTACCGATGGGAGCATGAACAGCTACAGCTCGGAGGGGAAGTGAGTCAGGGCTGGGGCTCAGTGAAATGTGATCTTCTTTTATTAGGACAGCTGTTTTCTGTTTTAAACTTTCATTGCACCGAATTGACTTGTGTTACCTTCAACAGTAATTAGACTACCAATGCAGTATTTTTTTTTAAAGGTGGATAGTGTCTTGTACTGTTTTGTTTGCAGAAAGTTGACGTTTATTTTTGTTTCTTCACAAGTAATGCGCCACTTAAATACATTAAGCTAATGAAATAATGCCAGTGAATCTTGCCTAATGTGTATTGCAATCGTTTTGCAGGTCTTACATTTTCCTATTTGCAAGATGGGCACATTATGATGATTTTTTTTTAATGAGATATTACACTTCTAGTTCACTGCATTCCACTTCAAAGGTCATCTTAAGGAACTTAGTCGACATTGAAAACACGTCCGTTATAAATGGTACTATGGTAAAAATTTGACCATAGTAAAAGCACAGCAAAGAGTAATGAAGCACAGTGAAAGCATGGTAAAGCATGTTAATAAACATGGTAAACCAGGGTAAATGATGGTCAATACATGGTATTACCATGGAAAAGGCATGGTAGAAGTAAAAAAATACCATGGGAAACTTGTATAAGGGCTTGAAGTTTGAGGGGGTTCAAGTTCTTGTAAAGCAAAAGATAGCAGAAAGATGGAACATTTTATTTGGAAATTATTTTAGATTTTTTCTTGACAAATATGTTTTCCAAGAACTCAAGCAATGTATTCTCAATGTCAACTGTTAAAATACCTTTACACATCAAATACACATTTACATAATCTTTTCATGTGGATGGTGCTACATAGGTAAGATATTTGTTATGGTTTGTTGCTGGAAATCACCAGGTGTTTCTGGCTACTGAATTTGCTACCAGGGCCTTGAAGAGCTTACATTAAAGCATTGGTGTTAGTTTTCACATAATATACAGAACATTTAAAAAAATAATGACATCCATTTTTAATTAAAGGTCAAATGTTTAGTTGTGTATTGCTGGCAGATAATTCTGCCCTGTAGAATAATCCTTTCAAGTATGGTTATGTAACTTTAAAATTGATGTTTTTACACAGCAGTATATGGTTTATTAACACTAACCTGTTTAAACCAACTTGAGAAAGAAGACACTCTAAGCCCTAAGCATTTTAACAAAAAGTAATAACAATAATTTTAAAAATGCAGTCATTTGTCCTGCACGTCAGTTTTTTAACCACGTATGCTCAATTCTAATGAGGCTCTGTCACGATTTTGGGATGAAGGTATATTACTCTGCATCTTTGAAGTCTAAAAAGTCAGAAAGAAATTCTGTTCTCATAGTCAAGGCAAATATACAAATATGGTTCTAACAGATCAGACTAAAGAATGTGCTATGACAGTACATTCTTTTAGGTAATACCAACCAATTGTCTATACACTATGACTCTCAGTCTCAATGAAATGCCTTGAATAGTAATACTGGAAACTGAATGGCAGTGTATGGGCAAATGCACCACATTGAAAAATGCCCTCAATCATGCATTTTTTATTTTTTTATTTTAATGAGCAATGGCCCAGTGGAATTTGGAATGCAAACATGTTTCAACCAATTACGGGCTGATAAATACCAAAAGGCTCCTCGATTCTGTGATATTGAATACTTCAAATGGTTGGCATTTTCATCTGACAACAGCATTCATAATTATATGAATTAGCAAATGGGAAGAATGCACACCATAAGACAGAAAGATGAAACCTGTTTGGAAAAAGAGATAGATGTAGCCATGGAATGTTTTTTTTTTTTTTTTTTTTTTTTTTTTTTAAATACCCATACAATTTCCATTTTTAAGGGTTAATGCCGTACAATGTAAATACAGTCCATATTCTGAAATTCTCTTGTCATATAGGTTACTGTAGATGTTAACAGATAAACAATTTGCTAAAAGTCAAGTTTGTCAAGTTGAAATCTGTGAACATTTAAAGTCTGGATATAACTTTATTCTAAAGTTCATAATACATTGCAGCATTTCAAACAACACATATTGATGAGTTGCAAGGGACACACCAACGGCAACGGAAATCATCTTGCAGTTTGAGCAGACAATGTGCCCAAATCACACAAGGTGAAATTGCTTCTAATAATAAGAGACACACTATACAAGATTCCAACATAAAAATAGTCCTGTCTGAGAGGGGCCCCTGCTGAACTGAATGACCTACGTTTTAGCTTCTTATTGGCAATTGGTCAGCCATTGGAGATGCACACATGGGTGGGGTAGGATTGGTCTGTAATATACTATAGCGAAAATATAATAGGACCTGAAAGAAGTTTAACTCCAATGAGCTTGGCTTCTACAATGAAAAACACATTTGTATAAAATAAAAATCATTACCCTAGAATTCTAGTTTGGAAACATTAATCGTTTTTATTTTCCTTAGTTTAGTAAATCTGTTGTTTTGTACAAAATACAATATTACCATAGTACCTCCTGTATGTGTTTATATTTCAAGCACTTATTTATTCAAACAATCTCACAGTGTAAGTACATATTAATGTGGATGACAGGATATGAAGTTGACAGGCAGACAAAAAACAAACAAATCGATGGGTACACATTTGCTGTGCTTTCAAGTGACATCAATTAACCCTTTTATGTTTATTAACTAAGCTGCCACGTTGATCTGATTCAGTAAAATGTAGGTTGAATTAACAATAATATGTTACTGTAAACTATACATAATGTGTTAGACACATTTAATACATGCATTTATTTATATGTATTTCCGAGTTTTTATGTATTTATCTGCTAAAACATTGAAGCATTGGTTAAACTTATGTGACAAGGATTCAAATGTTTACAGTATAAACTAAAATATTACTTCCCACTGAATTTTAGTAAGAACCAGGGAAACATCAAATGATCGATTCCTTGTTTATTCATGTGGACAGCTTTATTCCAACTCTAATTCACAGCTGCTTACTTCCCATAATACTAAATGTATACATTGATTAGCTTAATGGACCATTTCTTTCAAAGTGTAAAGAAAGTGTTGTTGATGCCACCATGACCTTGGGTTTTATTTTCACGCTTCTCTTTCTAGTTTGATATTCTCTGGGGTGAGGTTAGGAGCTGACAGCCAGTTCAGTGACTTCCTTGATGGGATAGGACCGGCACAGCTGGTTGGTCGACAGACTCTCGCCACTCCTGCCATGGGTAAGTGATCATCTTCTTAGTAACAATTCTACCAAACAAGGTACAGGACAGGCATTAGGGGTGTGCCAGTTATGGCAATGTTACCCTTTAGGCTGTATGACTTAACCTGCGACAATTAATTACAAGAAAAAGAAGCCTGACATAACTTATAGTCATGCGTAATAACCCGCAGTTACCTATTCTATTTGAGCCACTCTGGTCTTACTTCTGCAATTGAAAACCTTTCAACTCATGCCTCTTTTCCACTGTATGACCGAGCTGCGCTGCAGCTGTACCGAGCCCCCACGGTGCAGTTAAGAAGAGCCTGGATTGTTTTTCCAGTGCAGAGCCGAGCTGTGCTACTGACATCACATGCAACAAAAGACAGTTGTTTTTAATTATTGTTGTTAATTAACTCAGTTTGCCAAAATAAATGGTGTCCAAATTTTAATAGACTAATGGTACAGCTGTATCTTGTATTGCTATATTTTGTAAATATATTTTGGAATTTCTTTATTCCAAAAAATTTACTGATATCAACTTACTAATTTTTTTTTTTATTTTCCACAAACATATTAATGTAATAAAGGTCAAGGATGAGAAATATTTGTGTTTTTGAGTGTGTGAGTTAAGTATGCCATACCCGCAGTTTATGTCCATTTACTTAAATTCAGGCCTAAACTTTTTCAAGACTCCAGATCTTCCGGTAAAGTAATGACAAAAAAATCCTTAACCCTCCCCTTGAAGGCTTTGAAGGCTGTCATCCATATCACATCTTAATCTAATCTATTACATATTTAACAAGGAACAAATATCATCTCTGGTTAATTACGATGGCAAAAGTGGAAATATCCAGTTGAAAGCAGTTAAAAGTTACTTTTCATCAACCCATATGTGTGGCATTACTGTATTATATATGCCCTTTAAATGAAGCCATATATAAATTGAGTTTCTGGGGTCTTTCATTCTAACAGGTGATATTCAGATCGGGATGATGGACAAGAAAGGGCAGTTAGAAGTTGAAGTTATCAGAGCGCGTGGCCTCACAGCAAAGCCAGGTTCCAAAAACCTTCCTGGTGAGTGACACAGAACATAAAACCGTGTCCTTGTTACCATATGCAATTCTACAGTACAAATAAGCATATGCATTATGCTCCTGCAAAAGTGAAAGTGTAAAATAGTGTAGGTAAAAGTCCCACTTCTGTATAAAAAAAAAAAAAAAAAAAAAAAAAAAAAAACACAATCCTTACAGTTTATAAACCCTTATGTTTTTGGTAACAACATGTTGGTAGTGACTCCCAGTTTAGGAAATGTGTCTAATGCAAATATTGATTTGACTTGTTGTTTTTCAGCTCCATATGTTAAGGTCTACCTGCTGGAGAATGGAATATGCGTAGCCAAAAAGAAAACAAAGATTGCACGAAAAACACTTGACCCCTTGTATCAGCAATCATTGCTTTTTGAGGAGAGTCCACAGGGTAAAGTTTTACAGGTCAGCGAACCACTGTACATCATTTTCCATTTCTATGCACGATTCATTTGAATTTGTCTTAAATCAACATGGACTTGTTTCATCTGTAAGTTGCGTGTTAAAGATTGTTCCTGTTCTTGCTTTGCATAGCACTGTGTAACAATTTTTTTTTTTTTTGTTCCTGGGTAGTAAGTGTTATTTCCTAATTGCTTATGCCTCAAAAGTATAGAAAATGGCTATTATTCACCACAAACTTTGCTTTTGTGACCAGGACAGTGATATTTCAGAATATCATTATTTCCAATGGGAAAACGGGCAAATGTGTGTCTTTTCCTTCACATAAAGTCAGAAAAAAACAACATATGAATCCAAATTAACATGTATTTATACTAAAGTAATACAAAAATGACTACAAAAGATTTAGAAGTGAGTAGTTTTTTTGAGATTTACGATTATACTGTATTACTTTAGTATAAATACATGTTAATTTGGATTATAATGTTGTTTTTTTCTGACTTTATGTGAACGAAAAGACACACATTTGCCCATTTTCCCATTGGAAATAGTGATATTTTGAAATATCATTGTCCTGGTCACAAAAGCAAAGTTTGTGGGGAATAATAGCCATTTTCTATACTTTTGAGGCATAAGCAGTTAGGAAATAACACTTACTACCCAGGAACAAAAATTGTGTTACATAGTGTAGTCAGTACGGTAGAAAAGGGTATTTACAGGGTCTGTATTCTTCTCTAACTATATCAGATATTTTCCCTGAACTCCAAATGTATGCCTATGGAAATGTATGTAAATTGCCTGAAACCAAGAAAATAATGACAGGTTGGATGGGATAAAATCATTTGACATTTTCTCTTCTTCAACACTGTTAAATGTGTTTCTTCTAAACAGGTGATAGTCTGGGGAGACTATGGGCGCATGGACCACAAATGTTTCATGGGAGTTGCACAGATCCTATTGGAAGAGTTGGACTTGACCAGTATGGTGATTAGCTGGTACAAACTGTTTCCGCCTTCTTCCCTGGTGGATCCCACATTAACACCACTCGCCCGCCGGGCTTCCCAGTCATCTCTTGAAAGTTCAACTGGACCTCCTTGCATAAGATCATAGTGACCTGGTTGAAGATTCATACTAACGTACAACTTAGCAACTGGGACAACAATCAGAACCAGACGTAAACATGATCAAATCTTTGTTGGAGCCAGACAATCACTCCTGTTGTTTTTTGCCGGTAGTACTTTTTTTAAAGAATAGGGCTGTTAAAAAATGGTAATAATAATAATATCACTATGCTGCTTTTGATTGGCAGAACCTAGTGGGCTAGTGAGAGCCCTTGTTATTTGTGATATTATACAATCAGAATCATGAGTAATATACTGTAGCTTAAAAGGAAACTAGAAAGTCCCTGACTCCATTTAATGAAAAAAAAAAAAGGTTTGTCCACACTTTGAGTGAAACCGTAAGCAGTGTTAACAGGATTTTTCTGCACTTTTTCCACGATGCTGGCAGAGTCCCTTTAGAAGTGCTGTAGTCTGTCTCTGTAAGCATTGGAAAGTGTTCAACAATTAAGAGCAACCCCCACTCCCCTCAGGATGCCACTGGTTCCCAGCCTGGTTCTTAGCTCTCTCTCTCTAGTTTACAACAACACTTGTGCTGTTCCTTTCTTTTCTTTTTTCTTTTGTATACAGGCTCACATGTTTGCATTATGAACACAGGTTTTTATGTTTTGCATGGGGGAAAATGTTCTGAAGCAATTTCTTTAAAGCAGCTTAAGTCTTAAGTCTTCATTGTGACAGAAAAACATTAGCTTGTAATCCCGTTTTTTTTTGTTTTTTTTCCCACTGCAATCATAAAGAGTTTTCTGTGAATAAATGTATGCTTGACTTCCAGAGATGTTGACCAATAAAGGGTGTTTAACATATGACACTTTTGAGCTGTACCCAGGATCCTCTGGAAGCGTGTTGCTTTGGACACCTCTGTTTGCCCTGGATAGAGCACGGTACAATTTGTTTGGGTTGCAGTGAAAGGTTTTGGTGAAATGTCCTCCACAGGTTTAATGTCAGACTTCAGTTTTACATTATGTTGAGATTAATCCAAGCAGAAAAGCTTAATATTTTACTGCAAAAGGTTTAACTTTTGAAGAAAAAGAAGCCAAATTACAATTCCCTCTTTGTCTATTTTATTTTATCTTTGCCTTGACAAAAAAATCCATTTGTGGATCATTTCTTCTTTTCCTTGTCAAAAAAAATAAACCTCTTTGTTAATTTCTGTAAATGTGACAAAAAGACTGCAGACTGTGCCACTGCAATGATCGTGTCTCTTTAACAGGCCATTTTATTTTATAATTACACAAGTAGAGCAGCATGACTCTGGAACTGTTCAAAGCTGCATGCACATTTTGTAAACACAAAACAACAACAAAGAAAAGGTTATTTAAATAAATGTGTGTTAGTACCACAGAGGCCAGCTTGTATGTTGCATGTACTCGTACAGTTTGCTCGTACTTATTATAAAAAGAGATACCCGAGAAATTGAAGCCGTTCGTTTTTGCATATAGATATTTTGCAGACTTTGATCCAAGCTGTTTCTCTCAGTCTGGTGCTAAATGTCTATAGACAGACTTTATTTTTTACCCTATGGAGAAAAAGTGACGTAGTACAGACCAAACCTCTTCAAATAAATATGTTGGTGTAGAGTCTTACTGTGGGGCTGTAACAGATATAGAAATTGTACAAACAAGATTTTAATTTGTGTATATACACACACACACACACACACACACACACACAGAGGCAGTCCTCGATTTATGACGCACAGCACTTACGACTCTTTTGCATTATTACCCTGCTTGAATATACAACGTCGATACAGCATTTACGATACGGCGAGACCTGAGCCATGCATCACGTGCGCATGCTCGGGGTCTGAACCGCAGTACCTGCCTTGGTCGCCCTGACTTAGTCTAGCGTTTTTTTTTATGCATGTAACTTTTTTTTGTAGACTTTATTTGCCCTTAACAATGTCTGATAAATCAACTGACTCAAAACGAAACCTAAGCTGTGAACTCTGTCACATGATGAAGGGCTTAACTTCAGGCGATCGTATTTCCTGCTAGGAGTACCACATACACACACTGAATGCATCACTGGAAAGCCCCTAGTCTGTACCTTTAAACAAGCCAGGTAGGTGTCTGAATAATATGAGCGAAATCACCGGGCTGATTAAAGATTTAAATAAATATTTGCATGGGTACAATATAACGGGTAGTTTTTGTAAAACTATATTATCTGGCCAAAGAATCAGGAACGTAACCCCAATTTATAACATAGTTTACCTATGGGAAAATGCGCCTTGACTTACGACGCTTCGACTTACAACGCGACTTTCAGGAACCAATTGTGTCGTAAGAGCGAGGACTGCTTGTATATACACACACACGCACATGCATACACAAACACTGCCTGCACCAAGTGATTCTCTGTTACTAACAAATAAGCCAGGACTAATCTGTTCCTAATTCTGCAGGGCAAACAAAGTTGGTCACTGCTTGACCTGCTGGAAGAGCTGCAGCATTGGTGCACGAACATTAGAATGTATTGTTTTAGTGTAACAATGGCCTAAGTTAACTACTGGTAATTGGACGGTATCTTTCTATTTAAATCAGTTGTCTGAACAACCCCCTGTGCTTCTAAATGAACTTCCAACTCATGTCATGTAAACATGTTTAATAAAGTTTACTTTTCATGTCCAGCAAGGCTGATTTGTTTACTTGGTCAGTATTATTGGTTTCACAGATATGTTTGTATGACTGATGTGGCTCTTCAGCTGACTCATGCATATTTATATATTGTGGTAATGGCCCGGCTAGTACTGTCTGCCCCTTGAAATACTTGACCCACACTCAGAAATTGCAGTCTAAGCACTTCAGTGCATTTTTATTTAACACAAATAAAAGGTTTGAACAAAACTCAGATACAAAACAAAATAATCAAAGAAAATGCTAACTCATTTTTGGAGAACTTACTACACAGTAGTGTTTTGTTTCCCTGGCTATCGTCAGGATGGATAAGCCGTTTTCCTGACAATACACCAAACAAAGGGATCTTATTTCACCCAGATACACACCGTATACACGGGGACAGATGTTTGACTCAGATTCAATGGAGTTACAAAAGATCTTGTAATTATGTTTGTTTCCTCGTTCTCTTTTCTCACCAATACCTCTCAGACGCTCTCCTACACACCTTTATATACAGGTGGATTAGCTAATTAAACAACCAATTACCCAATAAAACAACGAATAGAATGCTAATTACAATAATCCATCACGTATCCGCCCTTCATATATCCTCCCTAACCGTTAATCCACCGTGATCAACCTCTTCAGCAATGTTAGTTTATTACTGAACAGAGAAGATTAGTTCACAGATTGAAAACTTTGGTGGGATCTACATACACTGTGGTATGTACTCCATGCACTGCCATTGCTGGTAGTGTCACCTGAGCTGTTCAATATATTGATATGTAAATAAATCCTATTATATTGTGCTATAGCCTCCAGCCGAGGCTGGTTTGCGCCCTTTAAACAGTGGACCATGACACAGAAACTAGTTTAGCACTTTCGTGCAGACTTCTTTACAAAAAATAAAACAGAAACACAAAACAAATGCCTAACTCCAGTTGAGAGTACTAACTAAACTTTTGTTTCCCTAACTAAAGGGTTGGGATGGCTAAGCCATTTTCCCCCAAAAAAACACTCCTTTAAACTACCAGGCTGGTCAAAGCCTTCACTGTTTTTTTTCTTCTGAAGCATTCGACTCACCACCAGAAACTTACAACACACAGTTGTTTTTCATTTAAGCGCCAAAACTCACATTCTTCTTGGTTGTGCACACAGTACTCTTGTATTCTTCTTGGTTGTGCACACAGTACTCTTGTATTCTTCTTGGTTGTGCACACAGTACTCTTGTATTCTTCTTGGTTGTGCCACAGTACTCTTGTATTATTCTTGGTTGTGCACACAGTACTCTCGTGTTATTCTTGGTTGTGCACACAGTACTCTTGTATTATTCTTGGTTGTGCACACAGTACTCTCATGTTATTCTTGGTTGTGCACACAGTACTCTTGTGTCATTCTTGGTTGTACACACAGTACTCTTGTGTTATTCTTGATTGTGTTCACAGTACTCTCGTGTTATTCTTGATTGTGCACACTGTACTCTCATGTTATTCTTGGTTGTGCACACAGTACTCTTGAGTTATTCTTGATTGTGCTCACAGTACTCTTGTGTCATTCTTGGTTGTGCACACAGTACTCTCGTATTATTCTTGGTTGTGCACACAGCACTCTTGTGTTATTCTTGATTGTGCTCACAGTACTCTTGTGTCATTCTTGGTTGTACACACTGTACTCTCATGTTATTCTTGGTTGTACACACCGTATTCTCATGTTATTCTTGGTTGTGCTCACAGTACTCTTGTGTTATTCTTGGTTGTGTTCACAGTACTCTCACATTCTTGATTGTACAAACAGTACTTCGCTTCCCCTTAATGGAGCTTCAAGCTTCCTTTTTATATAATGTGGGTGTTCTCAATTAGCACCAATAATCTAATTTGGGAACAGTCATATTATCACGTGTATTTGGCAGGGATAGGTATTAACCCCATTCCTGCCAACCACCACCAAAACATACAACCGTAACACTTTATTTACAGGAAGAGGTCTTCATGCATTTCGTTTATAAGAATCACTGATATAAGAATCAACTGCATATAGTGATGAAAACCACTGGGACAAAATTATTCCTATACTAACCAGGCTAAAATATTCAGCTTGTAAGAATCATTTCGGGGCATGTAATACGGTACTTCATCAAATTTACAAACCGCTAACCAAGATCATGCAGCAGTCTCTTGACACAGGGGTGGTACCGACAGAATGGAAAATTGCAAACGTAATACCGATCCACAAAAAGGGAAACAAAACTGAACCAGGTAACTACAGACCAGTAAGCCTGACTTCTATTATATACAAACTTATGGAAACTATAATAAGATCCAAAATGGAAAATTACCTATATGGTAACAGGGTCCTGGGAGACAGTCAGTCGACAGTCAGGGAGATCGTGTCTAACTAACTTGCTTGATTTTTTTGAGGATGCAACATTGATAATGGATAATTGCAAAGCATATGACATGGTTTATTTAGATTTCCAGAAAGCTTTTGACAAAGTCCCGCACAAAAGATTAATTCTCAAACTGAACGCAGTTGGGATTCAAGGAAACACATGTACATGGATTAGGGAGTGGTTAAAATGTAGAAAACAGAAAGTACTGATTAGAGGAAAAACCTCAGAATGGAGTGTGGTAACCAGCGGTGTACCACAGGTATCAGTATTAGGTCCTCTGCTGTTCCTAATCTACATTAATGATTTAGATTCTGGTATAGTAAGCAAACTTGTTAAATTTGCAGACGACACAAAAGTAGGAGGCATGACAAACACTGTTGTAGCAGCAAAGGTCATTCAAAATGATCTAGACAAGATTCAGAACTGGGCAGACACATGGCAAATGACATTTAATAGAGAAAAGTGTAAGGTACTGCACGCAGGAAATAAAAATGTACATTATAAATATCATATGGGAGATACTTAAATTGGAGAAGGAATCTATGAAAAAGACCTAGGAGTTTTTGTTGACTCAGAAATGTATTCATCTAGACAATGTGGGGAAGCTATAAAAAAGGCTAACAAGATGCTCGGATACATTGTGAAAAGTGTTGAATTTAAATCAAGGGAAGTAATGTTAAAACTGTACAATGCACTAGTAAGACCTCATCTTGAATATTGTGTTCAGTTCTGGTCACCTCACTAAAAAAAGGATATTGCTGCTCTAGAAAGAGTGCAAAGAAGAGCGACCAGAATTATTCCGGGCTTAAAAGGCATGTCATATGCAGACAGGCTAAAATAATTGAATCTGTTCAGTCTTGAACAAAGAAGACTACGTGGCGATCTAATTCAAGCATTCCAAATTCTAAAAGGTATTGACAGTGTCGACCCAAGGGACTTTTTCAGCCTGAAAAAAGAAACAAGGACCAGGGGTCACAAATGAAGATTAGACAAAGGGGCATTCAGAACAGAAAATAGGAGGCACTTTTTTACACAGAGAATTGTGAGGGTCTGGAATCAACTCCCCAGTAATGTTGTTGAAGCTGATACCCTGGGATCCTTCAAGAAGCTGCTTGATGAGATTCTGGGATCAATAAGCTACTAACAACCAAACGACCTCTCGTTTGTAAACTTTCTTATGTTCTTATGTTCTTATGTTCTTAGTGCAATGACGTATGCAGCCAATAAAACTGCTTTGGAATTTGAATTTGATCACATCTCGCGTGATTAGGCATGTATGTAGTGTGGACAGTGCAATGATGTCGGAACCACTGCATTGTTTGTAATCAAACATGACTGCACCACTGCCTTGGGCAAATATGTTTTTTTTTTTTTTTGGTGTTCTCTGTTAGCGAAAATGTTTTTCAGTAAAGTAAATGCACATTCATTGAATACATACTGAGTGCAGCAGTCTTATTGTGTAATATGCATATAGAGGGAGTGGGATTGCTGTGCTTTGCATTGAGGTGGAGAGATTTGCAAAATAAGTAAGCCAGATTCTTAAATACAGTGGTAGTCCTGACAATAAATACTGTATTGTAATGTCATTTTAATTCAAAGGCCATTACACGTAACACCTAGTTAAACTAGGCACCCTCACAAGACGATCGCTTTTCAAGTTTACTGTAGTAAAATAGGATTCTGCAGCCTTGAGTAAACATAATCGTGATCATATAACAAGTTGCTTACCCATGAGAACTTGTTTTGATGCATTGTCCTCAGTGATTGAGCACCATCATCTTTATACTGTATTTAAACTGCTGATGGCACACTTTTGCTAATGTGACAGAGTAGCCAAGGACAATGTAAATTATCAGGCTGGAGTCTTGAGTTACAGTTTTAAACCAGTGTTGGTTTTATTTTCCTTAAACTGCGGTGGTGAAACAAACCGCTAATAAAACAAAAAAAATAAACCTCTCTCTCAGCTGGAGCACTAAGTAAACAATACAGTACTTATGTGTGGAACAAACACTAGATCTCTTACTCACATTTTGGTTTCTGTTTCTCTTTTTTATTTCTTTCTTTCTTCTCTATACCCCCATCACAAAGCTGTCGGCTAAGCCCTTTTTATCGATGTGTCATTAACTTTAACAAGCAGTTAACCAATTGACCATTATCCTTAATTCTTTAAGGAAAAGCAGCTGTAGATTTTTCATGGGTGTGCATACATGCAAGAACTTGTGACATCTACTGATCACCCCATTACACTGCAGGGAACAAGCGCTTATCATTCTCATACTAACATACCGATTTTGCACCACTGTAATCATATCTGTCCGCTTTTAAGAATCAAGTCACCTGGGATGGATGTGATTCTTATAAATGGAGTGCACTCTGTATATTTCTTGTTTTTAGTTTATAATGAGGCTCTTGCTTTTAGAATGTGTATTCTTTACAATTATGTTAGCTTGCTCCAGACGAAAGGCATAGCCCATAAAATGTACTTCAAATATAATGGGGACGTTAGAGTGGAGGTCATTTTTCTAACTTCACATGCAGAAGTGGGTAGAGAGTATTGAATATAAGCCTGACGTTACCTGTAACAGTACTGAGTGAGGGGATTTTTTTTTTCAGTCTTCTGGATGTTTTTTAGCAGGGGTTCTGATACAATACCAGGTGCTTAACTGATAGCCAGCACTGTTGAATGCAATCCATTGTTCTTTTGAGCCACACGGTTCCTTTTCTTACAATGTATATAGCTATAGTTTGAGAGGCCCTGTTATGAAATGCCAACGCAGTGCTAATGGGCACCATCGTATGTCAGCCATGCTCGGAACAGGAAGGAAATGCATGGCCCTTTTTATGAAATGTAAGAATGAAAGAACGCCAGTGAAATGAAAGGTGCCTACAGCTATCTGGCAGGAACAGCACAGACAATTGCCCTGGCTGGCTTAAAATAGGTTACAGAGAATTTTTTTTTAAAGTTTTATGTGGATGTGGTCATTTTGAATACTTAGTAAAATTAAATGTGCATAGCGTTACCCAAACCACATACAGCTGTCAAGATATATCGACGATTGAGACAGTAATGTACTGGTAAGGTGGTTTTTTTTTTGCAAAATAACCAATAAACCTTTGCTTGGCGATTTGAAATAGTTTTCTGTGGTGTTTTTGTGCTTAAAATTAGAACAGTAAGAATACATGTTTTCTATGCTACATTCTTAGACAGATGTACCAACCGAGAAGAACTGGGTCAATTGCATTGATTTACTACAATTCGTTTCCAGTAATTAGCTTCAAATTGTGTTGACTTTGTTTTGATTCATGTCGATTATGTTATGGTATTAATGCAATAACTCAAATTTTGAAATGTTCTGATATGTCTGTGCTTTAACTATGAGTTAATGTAGGCAAGCTCGTCCAAAGTGTCTTTCTATATTAGTAAGCACCAGCACCATCTAGTGTATATTCAAGAAAACAGCCTATGAAACACAGGTTTTGGACAATCGCTACCACTTGTGGGATACAATGCTTCTTACATTCTTTTGCCCATGTGTTTGGTTATCTATTCAGGGATCATAAGATATTTAATAAACAAGGGGTTGAATTGGAGTTAATTGGGTAATACTTTCCCAATTTTAGGTCGAACATCATTTAGAGAAAATTGATACATTTGTGTGATGGTTCTCTCATTATAATAAGTATAATTTTTAGTTTATACACAGAATTGATTATCTGAAGTCTGTTAAGCAGATTATCAGTGAACCCGAAGAAAATCTGTTCCCCTCTAAAAAAAAAACATTTCAAAAAGTTTTAACATGAGTTACACTTGAATTTGGCCTTTACATCCCAGCAAGCTTGAAACAATGTTGGTTCAGCGTCAGAAGTGACGTTGAAAATTGGTTGGATTTGCAAATGGAATTGATGTTGAATTGTCAAACTTTGATTCAATGTCAGTTTTCAACATCGATTCCATTTTCAAATCCAAACAATTTTCAATGTATTCTGTCTGCAAAGGTATATAACTGTCAGCTCTGTGTATTTAAATCATGCAAAGTATTTCTGGATGCATGTCAAAGGGTGCAATAAATACAGGATAGTTAATGAATCAATATCTTGAACTGTATCCGAGTTTCCTTTATCTGGCTCATTAATAAGCTTCATTTTGAGTTTTTTTTACAATACTGTATTAACACTAAATTATGGCATATAAAAATAGACTTTAATGTACAACTAATTGCAGTCACATATTCAAGCCAGATGTCTTGTACAGGGAAATGAATTTCTTCAAAACTAAAGAAATAATAAAGCTTCCGTACAGCCATTGGAATTATTGACCAAACTATGTAGCCCAGCAAGCCATATTTTTCTGAATGTTTTTAGTTTTCCTGTACCTACTCCTATATAGGTAATGGAATAAGCAAATTGACCACAGGACCAGTTACAGGCACATACAGCAATAAAATGAAGGACTTTTAGAGTAATCTCAGTGTAACACAGGTGAAGAATTGGGAGTTACAAAGAAGACATGCACTCTAATCTTGGGACAAACTGCTTGATTCATTAAGGAGGTAATGTAAAACAGTTATATTTATATACAATAACATTTTGTTCAAATAATCATATAGACTACATTGATGTTTTTGGTGGAGTGGAACAAGAGAGAATAACGAAAAGCAGCCAAGAAAAACAGAGACAAAGAAATGTGAGATTAGAGAATGAGAAAAACAGACAAGAAAAACAGAAGAATGAGACATGTGCCACACACAGCCATTCACAACATGCAGAAGGAAAGCAGCAAGAGGTCAGGGGAGGCGGGGTGAGCTGAACTCAGCGTGAAAAAACAAGGCTCCTTGTCAAAACATCTGGAATCTCCCTGTCTTCACCCACCCTCGTTCTGGCCTCTACTGTACATCTCTGAAGTGTATGATATCATCATAAAAAAATATCAGGAAGTCATTATTCTTGCATGTATGACCATTCTTGACTGAATGCTAACCACAGTTATTTGTTTTTAAAATAAACGTAACATGATGATCTAATGATTTTACAGCAACCATCCAATGTTCAAGTGGACCCATTTATATGTTTTATACAGCTAGGCTTCTCTGCATTTTATATTAGTTCATACCATGCAATTAAAATGAATATAAGGTTACTACTTAGATCTATTGGGTCTAATTTTCAGTAGTTCCACCATTCTTTAGTTAACTCCTATATTTTTGAAAGGAAGAAAAAAAAAGTTTTTGTTCCAAAAATGAAAAACAAAACACATTATGAGTGGTTAAGAGCATTTCAAATAGCTAACTTAGCTGTTTGGATTTGGTTTTGTAAAAGTAATGTGTGTTTTACCACTTTTAAAAAACAGGAGTAGATTGAAGGCTGGAGTAAACACTTTGGAAATATGGTCCATTGTGTCACAAATGATTAAAGAGTGTCAGTAATAAATAAAGTACCTTCAACTAAATAATGTATCAGCGGGATGGGGATACATAGAAGTGGATACTTCTTTCCTACACTTCTAGAACATTTAGAGACCTATAAAATGATCAATAAGCTTAACCCTAATGACACAGTATTCCACAGCTGTCTACTAATCACTCTCTCCTGGGTAAAAACAAACTGCAAGCCCCTGGGGAGCTTACTTGTGCAAAATGCTATTAAAACCCTTGAGAGCAAGTCATACCTTACTAAAAATGGATTTTGTCAACCAAAAAAAAAAAAAAAAAATACAAGCCATAACATGAAAAGAAAATATATATGTTATGACTATTCTTAAGAGTAAAATACAATTTGGAAAACCCTTTCTGAATTTCTGGACATGTCTTTTTCAAGAGCTATCCCTCCCAGAAGCCATTTCAACTACCCATGCTTTGCCGTCTCATTAATAAGTCACTGCTTTTCTTGCTATGACTAACAACAATGGGTAAGCTGTTTCTTCATGTGAGTGGAAGACTGGGATGCAAACTGAACATTACAAATTCTCTCCTAAAAAGATCAAACATGGAAAGTGAACTGCTCCTTCACCCTTTAAGGGAGTGATGATATCAGGCCAAACTTAAGGTGTGCTGGGTGAAATGTAAATATAGAGAAATAGAGACCTTTTCATGCACAAAATGAATCATAGACAACAGTGATACTAGTTTGAGACACTAATGTTAAGTGTTACCTATCATTTTAGAAGTTTTATTTTAGTATTAGTACACGCTACTCTTTAAACTCACCCCTTAGTGTGTGTGCTGAGGCTTGGAGCAGTTCTTAAATGTGCTCTAGTAAATGCAGTGCAGTCTTTTGCATTTTCTAGAACAATCCTGCCTTAGTCAAGACAGCCCTCCATCTGGTTTGGGTTTCATAATCGATGTTCTCAGGAGCGTGTTTGATAGAATTTAAATCTTGGAGAAGAGAGGTGTGAAATTGCCTGATTTTTTTTTTTTTTGGGGGGGGGGGGGCTTCATTTTCTTCTCGCCAACTTCAGAGCAGCATACACAATCTGAAACAACAACAGCAGAAAACAACTGTAACTAATCTGTACAACTGAACAGTAAAACACTTTATATAAAGTAAATGTGTGCGAGTAGTCAGACTGCATGTGTTTCAGGCATCTATCTGCTGAAGATTATCTGTCCAGAAATAACAGATGTTTCCTAATATGGTGCAATCCTATGTTATTGCCACTCAACCTATCTTTAGATGTATCCAGAGGCATATTAAAATCAAACCGAATAATAAACGTCTCTAATGTCACCTTCGCTAAATTTTAAGCAATTCCCAAATTGTGTTTATACATTCATGCTTTCTATTGATGTCTACAAAGCAGTTTGTGTCTAGGTTTTTATTTTTTAATACCATACAAAAAGTGAATTGTTCTCTTCTCATCAGTGTTTATTAATTAAAACCTAAATGCAGGATATCCGGTTGTAACATTTGTAAAGCCCTTAAAATATAGATAGTTCACTTTCTGTGAATATTTGGATCAGCGATCAAATTACCGGCTATTGCTATATGTTGGTAAATGTAGTATATACAATCCAGTTGGTGGTTTATTTTTTCCCATACATTGGTTAGACCATGATAACAGTAATTTACCAAAGATTGTGACTTGTCCTATATAATGATTGAAAAATACCCAAATTATGTTTTGCACTGCAATTTTGTCATTTTTGGTCAAAATCAAAATGACATGTCTCTGTAATACTATTATGTAGTATAATTTATTTGGAGTATGTCAGTGCACTGTGCATATTGGTCCAGGATAGAAGTACGCATAAATAAAAGTGTTAATCTGTGTGATTTATTGTTTTGCATAACAGCTGTTTTCTGATTAAGAATGTAATATGCAATATTTTGCCAACATACCAGCACAATCCCACAGTGAAGTCAATAAACTGGCAAACATAACCAAGTTCAGTTCACCTGCAAATTGTTGTTTATAGCAAAGTTTTATAAACAACAGGAGTCCATCGAGGTCAAGTCTATATATATATATATATATATATATATATATATATATATACACACACACACACACACACACACACACACACACACACACACACACACACATATACACACAATGTGTAAAAGTCTTAGACATGTTGCATTTTTCTACTCAGATGCATTATAATCATCAACAAGGATGAGTAAAACTTGAAGATAATATCCTTAAGGAACAGAAAAAACAGAAGTGTTGAATTGACAACAGAACTGGCAGAAGGCATAAGTGTCTTTATGAACTATCAACAGTACAAAGCACCGGTGACCATTGTTCCATAGTCCAATTTCTGTGTTCATATGCACATTTCTTAAAAGAGGTATTCTTACTGCAACACCCTTTAAGTACTGATTTCAGAGAATTAAGAGTGACCTTCATAATGCTGATTTGATGGACAACAACACCTGTGCCTTCTGCCAGTTCTGTTGTCAATTCAACGCTTGTCTTCTTTCTATTCCATAAGGATATTATCTTCAAATATTGTTCATCCTTGTTAGACAGCTTATTGGGTCTTACAGTCCTGGGCTTGTCAATTACAGGTGATGTTTCTCTGTACTTGTTGATTATGCTTCGGATACCACACCTTGAAAATCGAGTGATGTGATCTATTTCACTCAATGTTTTTCCTTCTTTATGCAAGTCAGGTTGTTATAATGGTAGAAAACACTAGTGGGGGCTTTGAGTAAATTACTGATGCTCATAATGCATCAGAGTAGAAAAATGCAACGTGTCTAAGACTTTTCACCCTTATTTGAATCTAAATTTGAGAGTTGCTTTGCTAGACTACCGGAACAGTACAACCAATCCTAGCCCAACAGTCAACAATGGGATGTATTACACCGCCACCTGCTGGCACATTGTATGATCTTGTGAACATACTGTACTATCAGCAGTACTTAACTTTCTGTTCTGCTTATGGTGATCTGATGTATTGTTTGTGTCTAACTCTGCATACAAATATTTGAAATACAATACAGAAAACAGAAAGTAGAGAATGTATTGACCAGCAATATCCTAGCGTCCAAGCTGGTTTGGTTCTTGAAATCTATAGTGTACCGTCTCACAAGCGAGTGTTGTACTTGCACTCTTCTGTTTGCAATGGCTGGTCTAATTAGTTACAATGGAATTCAATGCACTGATTCTTAACATCTCCTTCTGGCCCCACTTCTGTAGAATGCTACAGCCACCAGTGTTGTGCATTATATGGATATTCTATTGTAATGTATACTGCAATAAATGACTATTTTGTTATAGAAGACTATTCTAAGATTTGTAAAGACACGATATGTACACATAAATATACATTTACAAATTGCTTTTTGTCATTGAGAGGCTGCGTTACAGCAGGATATTCAATACAGTGGTGTGATGATGTCATAGTCAGTCACAACACTGCACCTCACGTTTTAAAAATGCTGTTATTTCAAGATAAAATGAACATGGGTGGAAAACATTAGTCAACACGACTTTTAATCAGCTGCAAAATAAAACAGTTCCTTATTGCTAAACACCATTCCTTGACATACGTGTGAATTTGCTGGATTATGCTAGTTTGTTCCATGTATCTTAAATACCTTTTAGAATTTGCTGGTGGCCTTGTTTTTTTTGTTTTTTTTATTTCTTTATTTTAGTAACTTTATTCCAAATATGTTCTGGAAACTACAGTAGTCCCACCTACAGAACCCCTTCGATGAGAATTGATTCTTTGGATTGTTATCTTGCTGGTAAGGGACTAAAACTGACCCTGGTTTGTGATTAAAAGTTCATTGCAAAGGCTGTGTTCAATTGCTCTTTAAAGGAAACCATGTAAAATGTCCTCTCTCATGACCTCTTAGTGGAAGTACTACGTACAAACTTTGGACCAAGGATCAGTGTACAGGACAGCAGCGTGGTGTACATGATGAATGGGGAGCCAAACACTTTATCAGAAGATTATCTGTAACCCACTGGATACACAAATCAGTTCTGATGAACATAAATATTATTAGGGAAATGAAAGGATAAACAGAAAACTCCCTGAAATAAAAATGCACTGTTTTCTTTGAGTTATTTGTCAGCATCGAGAATGGAAAAAGTTAGTGTGATTAACCTTGATGAAGGATTCCAGTTTAAATGTTGGAATTTGTTATTAGAAAATCAGATACAATCCATGGGAATGTACAGTATAAGCCCGGAACTCAATATTGTTATATTGTTTATTAGACTAGTGATAGGAAATATATTTTGTTTGGTTGACACGTTATTTCTCAGTGAAATTAGCTTATAAATTTGAGGGTGTCAGAATTAAGATTCACCGCTGTGAAAATTATTATAGCTCTTGTCATTTACCTTTGTGTCTCTTCTGAGTTTGCCTTGCTTATTGTTATGACCCTCTTTCTGAACTCATGTTGCTTGGGATGTAAACCACATTTGTTGTTCTCTGTTTCGTATTATACCGGGTTAGAATGGAAATTCATGTGCAATTCATCTCTGTGAGCAAACTCCAGCAGGGTTTAACTTTCCCTGCTAATCATCAGCATCCCAAATTACAGCTAACGGCCACTTTCATGTTCAAAGGACGTCTTTGCACATCCCAAATAACAAATCACTGATTTTCTGTGACTCAAGCTTTCCACAGTTTCCAGTCACCAGTGTGGTCTTGACAGTTTAATCATAACAAATAGAGGTGCTGTGGAGCGAAATGCAAACTGGTAGGGAGATATAGTATTTCCTAAGACGGGGGTCACTTAAAATTATTAATTTTCCTTTACAGTCATAGCTATGAAAAAAAAAAAACTTTTACAGATCAAAGACAAATTTAACATAATGTGTACTTCTTAAATATGGGGAAATGGAAGACCAGTAGTCAATGACAGGATGTACTAATATTATTTCATGAGCTTTACAACCTTCACAAGGCTCATTACAAGGGAACTGACTCAGAAGCAATTGCTCTATAACTTTGCTCACTAAGCTGTGGAAACTGAAGCCTGGGTTCAATTTCAGGTTTGAAAACAAGAATATAGAACTGATGGCATTCACTGGAATGTAAATGGGTTATGAATTTGACCTTTTTGCTCTTAACTATAATCAAAAAAAAAATAGAAACTTCCAAATAAGATATCACAAACCACATGAAATACAACTTATGAAACATGAACTTTCCTTTAGCCTTCAGTCTTTGACTATAGTTCGATAACAGGAAAAATCCAGGTGGACTGCTGGTACTAAACCTATTTTTTTTCCACATCACACAGAAAATTGATTTTTTTTTGTGCCTGTTATTTGTGTATGTTCATGGATCAATAAGTCTCAAAGGGGAATGGGGAATGTTTTGAGCAACATTGTGCCTTCTATCTATTAATAGACACACAAAGTCCAATTACAGTGAAGTCCAGGATTGCGGTTTAATACTCAATTGTGTAAGAAGCCACTTTTATGTCACTTTTCTTATTGCTATATTCCTGTTTACTTCTGTTTTCATCATACGATAAAAACACTTCTGGGTAGAGAACAGGCCCAGCCAAAGTAACTGACAGGAAGCAATACAGCACTTGAGGGAATCACAGTTGGAATACAAAATGATCTACAGGTCCTACTGAATAAAAAATAAAATAAAAAATAAAGGCTGACATGGCTTTGGCTGAATTTTTTGTATAACAAATTGTTTGACCAAAAATAACAAAAGTTCTCAGAGTTTTTTTCTCTCAGAAGTTCAAAAATAATTATATTATTATATATATATATATATATATATATATATATATATATATATATCTATATATATATATATCATCATATATATATCATATATATAATACACAGTATAACACTGTTTAACTGCTAAATGTTACTACATATTACACAGTAATCAAATTCCTTTGCTACACATACTGTAAGGTATTCTGTGTGCTTTCAGGTGGGATCCTAATTCCTGCTGCACAGGAAATAATTCTATAGTGTGGTGAAATCTGGAAAACAAAACTAGTCTTGTTGTTTAACTTTTTTAAATAATACAGTGCCATTACTTTTTTTCCTATGGGATTTAGGCCCTATTTCTACAGGATAGTTTTAGGTTAAACATCCCAACATCTCAGCGAATACATTTACTCAACCTTACTACCTCAGAGAACCACTTAGCAAGGTCTGAGCAGCCTTGTGTCTCTGTGTTCCCTGTTTATAGAGAGTGCTTGTCAAGGTGTATGGAGCTCCTGGTTAATATCAGGGGAGATGCTGCACAGCAGCTGTGAAATGTTTTTACATATGAAAATTGATTTATGCCCATCCGTGCAAATATGCTAAAAAGCTGACCAAGACCAGACCAACCTCTCAAATGAACCCATTTCTAACATTTTAGGACTCATTATTCATTCCACTTCTCCTTGATCCCGATGGCCATATAATTTTTCATGACTGAGTTTGCTGGAGGATTTGTTCGAGCTCCTGCATCTCCCGGAGGCTGTGCCATATTTGCAGTTTGAAGAATTTTGTTTTTGGGGTTCCAAAATCATGTTTCCATTTAGTTGGTTAGTTACACACATTCTGTTTTTTTTTCTTTGTTTGTGCAGTGCTAACAATTGAACTTTAGGTACAGCAATGTTAGGATTTAGGGTCAGAGATTGTTGTGCAGTAAAACAAATATCCCTTGTATACCATGGAGACAGTTCCTGCAGAGCTCATGTATAGGCTGTTTCTATACAGTGGCCATCCGGCAGAGAGACTATACATTTTACAGTGCCAGGGATTCTTCTGGATTGTACCAATCACTTATTTCTAGGGGTTATCCCTTGATAACACTGGGCATGTGGTTGGTGCAATTGTAACAGGCAGCGTTGTGTGATGCACTGTCATTGCGGATTCTGTCCTGTCACCTTTCGGTGAGGTGAGGTTACAAGCTCTCAAACCACTAATGCAGTTGAGCCCGGCTCTTTTGCACTGTGGTTAAGACACTCACTTGCGGTGTGCATTGTCGCCAGTTCTTGCCCAGTCATAGCCCTGTTACACAATCCAGGGTGAATACCAAGTACTGTAAAATGCTCCCAGAGAATCTAGCTGTGGCTTATCCAGGCAGGGTACAGGTTGCTCTAATCAACCCCTACCCTTATATACATCTGTTTTTTGTGAATTTTGGACTTGATTTCAAAAGCTTTTTAATCATTAATAGCAGAAAACTATACCCAATAAAAATAGATTTCATTACTGTGGTTGTACAGTAAAACCTGAAAGAAGAACACAATGGATTGAAGACTTAAATGTTGTAATGCTGAAACTTGTATTAGCTTCAATGATTTAAAACATCTGTATTGCATTAATAAAGCTGTGCAATTCAATTTATGTGGTCAGTTCATATTTGTAAGATTCATAACTTTTACATGCTGTATTTTTTTTCTTTTTGGTTAAAAAAAAGGTTAATAACAGTTTGGTGTAAAAAGCTTATTGTGTCCGTCTGAAAAATGTATTTTTGAAAATAATTAATCTTTGAAGATTCTGTATTGCATGTGTGACGGCCTTCCTGGTTTGAGAGCTTTTACCCTCACATCATCTCAGTGACAGGTGACAGGACAGAATCTGCAAAGATATTGCATCACACAATGCTGCCTGTTATAAGGTGAAGCACACAAAGAAAGCCATCACATGAATGATACAGCAGCATAATTCAGAAATATGCACCAAGCACAGGAATTAATTTAATTTCACTCATTATATTTTAGTTATCTTTCGCAAAGTGCTACAAGATACAGTAGCATTTATTTATTATTTTATTTCCCCAAACATTCCATACAAACTGAGACATGGAGATCTATAGAACAGTACTGTATAACCTAAACTTGACAGAAAAGCAGAGGCAACACCTTAGTCCATTTATTTATTTTTGCAAAGTCCTTGTGTCTTTCTGAGGAGCTCACTTCTAGATCTGTTCATTAACAGTTTTTAAAACCTTTCACCAAAAAAAAAAAAAAAGAAATTAGCAAATTGCTTTTTTGATAAATCTGCCCAACTGGAATTTTGTTTGACTGCTGGAGTATGACAACGTCTTGCAGCAAACAGGACAGAGCCCTTCAGCATCATCAGAGAATGGCCTCTTCAAGTGGAGTTCTTCTTTGCTTTCGAATAGATTCAACTCTGGCTACCTAGTCTACTGTGTCAATTGTGCAAGGGGTGTAAACAGCTGGCGCATTGTTATTAGCCATTTGAAAACATGCCTCAACTTACCTGTTACAGTTAGCCCTGGTTTCCCCAGTGCATGTTTTAGAACATGTTACATATTTCCCAATACAATCTTACATTAACGTTGAGAGCCAAATTGCTGGAAAAACAGAAAGCTTCCAATGCATAGCAAATGTTTCCATTGGTCTTTATAAACTGCTTGAAAAAAAAAGAACAGTTCTTTCTTTACAATTTTTGCAAATTAGATTTGTAAACAGCAGATGACAATGTGTATTTAAAAAAAAGGACACCCCCCCTACACTATTAAACCTGTTAAACTACATCGCCAAGACAACTTTGAATAGCCTTCATGTGGTATTACTAGAGTACTGAATTGTATGTTATTACACATTTAGATATTTTTCAATGAACAGTATACACTTACTTTAAATAAACGAATACAATCATTCAGTTATACAATTTTGTATTTTACAAAATTACAAAATTAAAGTTACATTGTGATATTCGCCTCATTACCTCGCAAAAACAAATCAGGCGAGCCTGCAGTACATAAGCAAACGTACGTAACACTGAGTCATGATGTAGCAGTGAGTCTAATTCTAGAAGTGCTGTGTTTACCAGACTGTAATCGAAAGACTTTGCTATGTCTGTGGTTTTTTTTTTTTTTTTTTTTTTTTTTTTCACTGACTCTTGAAAACATTCTTCAAAATAGTCAACACGACCTGTTCGACTGTACGAAGAGGTGGTCTGATGACACGGCACCCCTTTTTCCCCTGTGTTATCAATAGTGAAAACAAACGTAGGGAATAGTAATTCGGTGTTTGAAAGATGAAACTCTTTTTAGAAGTTTCTGTCCGAGGACCAGGGGCGCAAATAAGGGGGGTTCAAGAGGTGCAATTAACCTGCCCCCCCCCCCCCCCCCCAAAAAATAAACACAACACAGAACTAATTTGGTTTACAGTAGTGTTGCTATTAATATAGCTATGTATATCCTAACTATAGCATACAGCACTTACAATTAAAAAAAAAATAAAATAAACAAATTTAGACAGTCTCTGGTTAATATGTATTCCGCCCGCATAATTTTTACCAACCCGTATTCCTGAACAGATCAGTAAACAGTACACGCGCTGCACCAGTCGCACTTCAGGATTGGTTCATGCCATTTTAGTTAAAAAATTTTTTAAATGTATTATAATTATTATTATTATTATTATTATTATTATTATTATTATTATTATTATTATAATAATAATAATAATAATAATAATAATAATAATAATAATAATATTATTAATAATAATAATGTTGGGTTTTTTTGGCAAGAGGCCAGGGTCGTGCAATTTGTGCAAATCCAATTATATAAATATTGTATTTTTATTGCGGGGTCAGAGTTGCAGTGAACACACCAGCTAGCTACAGAGGTCTCTCAACTAGGGAAACCGTTCACTGTCTAATAAAAATACACTTTTTATAAAAAAAAAATAGTCCCACCCCTTACCTTAGCCTATGCTGATTGGCTGTATATGAGGAACCGCCAAACAGTTTACTGCCGACTCCACACAGTAAGATTTAAAAACAAACAAAGAAAAAAAAAATTTAAGAGAACAGAATGGATGAGAATAAATGTACATGTTTAGATGTTATTGAATAGTACACGAGTGGTCTAGTCTCAAAAGATCACATCATTCGAGGGCATTACATTAAATATGGACCGACTCAGTCCACAGCTGAGCAGAAAAGCAACATTGGGGAGTGCGATTTCCGGAGTTCCTGGTATGTATTTAAAGTACAAGCCAAAAATGAACAAGTGTTTCTTACCAGCAGTGACTTTTAGTGGATCTAATGATACCATGGTCTGTTTCATTTCTTGGCTTTGGTATATATTTGAAAATCATTACTTACAAAAAAAATTAGTAACTTGAATAATACAGTGCTAGCATCATGTTACCAAAATATACTTGTTGCTTGCAACTGTAATACAACTGAATGTATTGTTTATTATGAGCTTTCAAAATAGTTAGTAAATCGTTTAAAAAGTGGTATATAATGGAAATAGCACAGGATGACGCAATCGATCTTTGACGTGGGCGTTTTGCTCCAACAACTGTTGAAACTCTTCTGAGCAGTTGGCAAATACAGTAGGGTTTTCTATTCTAAGCGCGTGCAGTTATTTGACATTGCCACTGTGTAACAGTAAACAAACCTGTGATGTTTTATTTAAACCATTGATTATAGTTTTCACATTTTCTGTATGTTTTGACAAAAAAAAAAAAGATTACCAAATATATTTACGTAAGATAGGAAAAAAAAACCCAACATTTTAATATTTAGCTATTAAATAAGTTACCGGGACATGCATTTTGATTCATTATTATGGGTCGGTACGTAGTTAAAACTGAATCAGATTAAATAGGAAATTACACTCAGCACGGTCAAAAAAAAATACAAAGTTTCTATTGGTATTGTAGCAGTCTCGGTTCCTGCAGGCAGGCACCTCACAGAGGGCGAGGCAATCCACACAGAAGCGGAGGGCGTCGCAAACCCGGGACCTCTCGCACGCCAGTATAGCGCCGATACAGCTGTACAAAAGAGCCAGCTCTTTTGCAAAGAGTGTATATCGGGCTTATGACTTTGTATGTGATTATGTCACCTACCAGCCCTGCTGCTGCCTTCTCCCGTGCACGCTATACTCTCCCCTGCCAGCCTCAAGTCCACCCCGGACTTGCTCACCAGGCTACAGTCCGATTAATCCGTGTCGGCGTACCTGCGTCCAGGAGCCGGTTCTTTTGTACAGTGGTATCAGCGCTATGCTTCAGTGTGAGAGGTCTCGGGTTCATGCCCGCCCTCCGCCTTTGTGTGGATTGCCTCACCCTGTGTGAGGCGCCTGCCTGCAGGAACCAAGGTCGCTACAGTATTTTTGCCCCAGTGGCAAAAAATTCCAGGCTACGCCGGTGATGTATGCACAAATCTCTGCAAACAATTGCAGAATAACAGAATTACACTGTAAACAGTTAGTCTGATTAAAACTTAAATCCGATATTAAAAAAATATTGAATATTTATTTACCTTTTTTTTTTTTTTTTTTTTTTTTTTTTTTTTTTTTTTTTTTTTGCGGTTTGCTGAGAGTATAATTCAGTAGCTTTTTATTTTGTCTAACCTTGTTTCAGCCAGAGTCCCAAAATCACCTCTTGAACCCCCCCCCCCCCCCCCACCACCACCACCACCACCACTTTTGGAAAACACTAATTTTGCCCCTGCCTAGGACTGTGAGTCAGCTGTTACTATTTAGAGACTACTTCGAAGTGGAATTGAAAGATTTAGACAGAGCTGCTGATACTAAACAATGCAAAGTCAGCAGACTGTATTTTGCTTTACACAGGGAGAGCTACTTTTGTACTAAAATCTATGAAACTTTGTCCAAGTATACCAATGTTCCGGGAGGAATATTTTTTTTGTATGAAAAGTTGTTTATTTCTGATTCTAAAAAAAAAACATGTGAATTGCAATTCAATGTAGAGCCAACCTGATGTGTGTGCCAAGGTTTCATTTTCCTCTTTCTAGGGGCACAAACACAATTAAACTTCTTCTTCTGGCTGGAACTCTTTTACTTAACATCTTCTGCTTCCTTCTACATTACTGCAGTGAAACTGAAGAAAGCCTGAAATGGCTCATAGACTTACTAGACCTCGATAACATTTACAAGTGCTCTCATAGGCTAAGCAGTTTTTGCACAGACTCCACTACTGGTAAAAACACAAAAACAAATTAGCCATCGTAGAGCCACTTGCTTCTCGGTGGAAGTGTTTTCTTCAGCCATCGGTAGCAACCAATTCAACTTATTGGCAATGAAGGTATCATTTCTAATATGCTTTTCACACTACATAATCTGCAAGATCAACATGTGCCGAAAACATGATTTTCATTTATAGTCACATTTGTAACACGTTATTGTGCATTATTTAAGTAGTCTGAACTGGATATAAGTATAAGGCCAAGTACTGCACTGATGGATTATTGATATTGGTTTCTGCTTTACCTAAAGGGTTCAAAATGTATTCACTCACAGAGTGTGGTTGAACTGGTACTTACCTGTTGAGCAAGTAAAATGACCTATTGAACACAATCCGTCAGTGAATACATTTTTTACTTTAAGGTTGTTCATATTGGCCTGTCTACAGTATATACCGTATTCTGTCGAATTGAAGATGCCCTCAAATTTAGGACGCAAGCCCAAATTTTCCACTCTCAATTTGAGGAAAAAAATATAACATCATAAAGATGCATTTACAAAGGTATAATCTCAATTACACAAATAAGAGCCATTTATACAAAAGAATACTCCACTTTTTACAATGAAATGCTGCAAACCCATCTATTAGGCATTTTTGTATATTGGCAAAATAAGATGCCTGTGACAACAACAAATCTCTCTCTTGTCATCATCCTCTGAGTTGGAGGAGTCCTCTTTATTACTTGACATCTCTCAGACAGTGACTCCCTGTGAGCAGGCTGGCTGGTGGTGACCAGGAAGAAAATGGACACAGAATGTGTAGTGAATTGCGCTGGTTTATTATAAATTAATAAATAAAAGGTTTAAAAACAAAGCGGCACGTTGGCCAAATGAACAGACAAACAAACAGCAGGTGAACAAACAAGTATCATGCTGGTCCTCCAGCATGAGCAGCAATTATTATTGTTTTTAGTTATTTCTTCTCTCTCGCTCTCGCTCTCAGTGTCCCATTCTCCACTCACAGAACACCCAACCCTGAGTGAGTGATTTTCTGCATATATATATATATATATATATATATATATATATATATATATATATATATATATATATATATATATACATATGCCTTGCCTTGCAAAAGTATTCAGACCCCTGACCAATTCTCTCATATTATTGAATTACAAATGGTACATGTATATTTTATTTTATTTTAAAACACTTAAACTCAAAATCAATTATTGTAAGGTTACATTGGTTTTATGTTGGGAAATATTTTTAAGAAAAATAAAAAACTTAAATATATTGCTTGCATAAGTATTCAACCCCCACACATTAATATTTGGTAGAGCCACCTTTCGCTGCAATAACAGCTTTAAGTCTTTTGGGGTAAGTATGTACCAGCTTTGCACACAGTGTCGGAGTGATTTTGGCCCATTCTTCTTGGCAGATTTGCTCCAGGTTGTTCAGGTTGGTTGGACGACACTTGTGGACTGCAATTTTAAAATAGTGCCACAGATTCTCAGTGGGATTGAGATCAGGGCTTTGACTGGGCCACTGTAGGACATTCACCTTTTTGTTCTTGAGCCACTCCAATGTTGCTTTGGCCTTGTGCTTGGGATCATTGTCCTGCTGAAAGGTGAATTTCCTCCCAAGCTTCAGTTTTTTAGCGGACTGAAGCAGATTCTCTTGCAGTATTTTCCTGTATTTTGCTTCAGCCATTCTTCCTTCAATTATAACAAGATGCCCAGTCCCTGCTGATGAGAAGCATCCCCACACCATGATGCTGCCACCACCATACTTCACTGTAGGGATGGTGTATCTTGAGGCATGGGTAGTGTTAGGTTTGTGCCACACATAGCGCTTTGAGTTTTGGCCAAAAAGCTCTATCTTGGTCTCATCTGACCATAAAACCTTTTCCCACATCGCAGCTGGGTCACTCTCATGCTTTCTGGCAAACTCCAGACGTGCTTCCAGATGGTACTTTTTGAGTAACAGCTTCTTTCTTGCCACCCTCCCATACAGGCCAGTGTTATGCAGAGCTCTTGATATGGTTGACTGGTGCACCATTACTCCACTCACAGCCACTGAACTCTGTAGCTCCTTCAAAGTGATTGTTGGCCTCTCTGTGGCTTCTCTCACAAGTCTCCTTCTTGTTTGAGCGCTGAGTTTTGAGGGATGGCCTTTTCTTGGCAGTGCCTGGGTGGTGTGATGCAGCTTCCACTTCCTGATTATTGATCCAACTGTGCTCACTGGGATATCCAAACACTTGGTTATTATTTTGTACCCTTTCCCTAATCTATGCATTTGTATTACTTTATCTCTAACTTCTGTAGAATGCTCTTTGGTCATCATTTTCCTTCAGATTCACAGCCTTACTAATGATCCTTCAACAGTGGGGTTTTCATCCAGAAAATGTGACAGAAACTTTAATGGTTCACAGGTGGAGGCCAGTGGTAAGGTAATTGTGTCCTTGTTAGGGCAATTTCTTTCATCGGTGCAAACTGGGAGCTTCCACAGCACAGGGGTTGAATACTTATGCAAGCAAGATATTTCAGTTTTTTATTTTTCTTAAAAATATTTCCCAACATAAATCCAATGTAACCTTACAACAATTGATTCTGAGTTTCAGTGTTTAAAAATAAAATATCAAACAGAACGAAATTCAAAATCATTTGTAATTCAGTAATATGAGAGAATTGGTCAGGGGTCTGAATACTTTTGCAAGGCACTGTATATATATATATACAGCTGTGCTGGGATTCGATTTCTAATTAATCATTCACTTGAATCCCAGCATGTGAACTAATTTGTGCAATCCCCATGCCCACATACAAATACACACTTTGCATGTGAAGCGATTATGCAATCCCCCGTGCCGAAATGCAAATATACATTTTAAATCACCTGTGCACCAATACATACACCAACAATAACACACCACATACAACACAAAACACAAAAATATGCACGGACGGGGCACCCCACCACATATTTCCCCCCTTGTGCGCAGCACACATGGCCTCAAAGGCCACCTCCGCCTTAAAATCCCTAAAGTCCCGCTCTAAGTCCTAGGCCATGAACAGAGGCTGTAAGGGGCCCATGAGCAGGAGACCCCAGGCGATGGCGAACCGGCCTCCCCTGGCGATGGTGAAATGGCCTCCCCAGGGTACAGCAAGCAGGCCTCCCCAGGTGATCTAGGCTCAGCAGCTCTAGGTAGTGCAGGCTCGGCAGCCCTAGGTGTTGCAGGCTCGGCAGCCCTATGTGGTGCAGGTTCGGCAGCCCTAGGTGTTGCAGGCTCGGCAGCCCTATGTGGTGCAGGCTCGGCAGCCCTAGGCGGTGCGGGACAGGAAATCCCGGGTGGTGTGGGACAGGCAACCCCAGGTGGTGGAGATGGGAGCGGCAGGTAGGCTTCCCATGGCAGTGGAGGTGGGAGTGGAGATGGAGTGGAGTAATATCCTGGTGGTGCAGGTGGGAACAGCAGGTAGTCTCCCCTTGGCAGCAAAGGCTAGAGTGTCGTGTAGTCTCCTCTTGGCGGCGAAGGTGGGAGCAGCGGGTGGTCTCCCTCTGGCGGTGGAGGCGAGATCAGCAAGTAGTCTCCCTCTGTCACTGGGGACTGATGCAGCTAACCCCTGGTCGCTGGGGACTGGTGTTGCTCTCCTTCGCTCGCTGGGGTAGGCGTGGCTTTTCCCTCACGTTGGAGAAAGCGAGGCTTCTCTCTCACACTGGAGACAGCAGCGGGGCTTCTCCTGATGGGACTAAAAAAGGCGAGGCCCCTCTCATGTCCGCCCTCAAGTAATCCAGCACCATGAAGGCGATGTCTTGGGTGGAAGCTGGGCGGCACTGCTGTTTCCAGGCCTCCCATCACTCCCCATCTTAGGCCCACAGGAGATTGATCACATCGGGGAAGGCATCCTCAACATTCCTCTCAGGATCCTCCAGCCAGTCCCAGATCCCCTCAGAGGAGAATGGACTCGTCCGCCTTGGAGCCAGCGGGTCCTCTCCCACCGACATCGGATGCTCAGGCTTCTCTCTCTCCTGCCATGTGTTGTTCTGGCTGAGGGGACCTCGCCACACAGGAAGCACCACCCTTCCTCATATTGACATGCGAGGCAGATGTCCAGCGTAGCAGGGACGTGGCAGGACCTTAGTGCTGCTGTTAGTGTGCCTCCTGCTGCTGCTGTTTTTGTTGCTGCTGTTTTCTGTGTCCGCTTCTTATTTTCCACACACACAAAAAAACTGTCCTTTTCTTCAAAAAAAGTATTCACCCACAATACCGTTCCTGGTCTGCATCTTGAAAGCGCTGTATCCCACTTTTCTGACATCACGTGTTACCAGGCTGGCTGGTGGTGACATCAGACCAGGAAGTGAATTGACACAGAATGTGTAGTAAATTGCGCTGTTGTGCCGGCTTATTATAAACAAACAAAATAAAAGGTTTAAACACAAAATGGCACGTTGGCCAAACAAATAGTGGATGAAACAAACAAACAAGTATCATGCTGGTCCCGCTCTTGCTTTCAAGTTCTGCACTCGCAGAACATTCAACCCCGAGTGAGTGATTTGTGCATCTACACTGCCTATAGAAAGTCTACACCCCCTTGAACTTTTTTTCACATTTTGTTGTGTAAATGCCTCAGAGTTTTAAGCATTTAAGTGAGGATTTTTTTCCACTTATCTAAACACTATACTCCACACTGTTAAGGGGAAAAAAGATTTTATTGAGAAAAAAATTATATATTAAAAATACAAAACTGAAAGATCATAATTGGATAAGTCTCCATCCCCCTGAGTTAATACTTGGTGGTGGAAGCATCTTTGGCAGCAATTACAGCTGTGAGTCTGTTGGGATAGGTCTCTACCAACTTTGCACACCTAGATTTGGCAATATTTGACAATTTGGCCAAACATAACACTTTGCATTAAGGTGAAAAAGTTCAATTTTTGTTTTGTCAGACCACAACATTTTTTGCCACATGGCTACAGAATCTCCTTGCCACCCTACCATACAGGCCAGATTTGTGGAGTGCTTGGGATATTGTTGTCACATGCACATTTTGACCAGTCTTGGACGTAAAAGCCTGTAGCTCTTGCAAAGTTGCCATTGGCCTCTTGGTAGCCTCTCTGATCTTGGCATTCCAGTTTGGAGGGACGGCCTGATCTAGGCAGGGTCTTGGTGGTGCCATACACCTTCCACTTCTTAGTAATCGTCTTGACCATGCTCCAAGGGATATTTAAGGCCCTTGATTTTTTTTTATACCCATCCCCTGATCTGTGCCTTTCGACAACTTTGTCCCGAAGTTCTTTTGAAAGCGCCTTGGTGCTCATGGTTGAGTCTTTGCTTTGAAATGCACTACCCAGTAGAGGGAACCTACAGGAACTAATGAATTTATCCTGAAATCATGTGAATCACTACAATTTTACACAGGTGGAAGCCACTTAACTTGATTTTGAAGGTGATTGGTTACACCTGAGCTAATTTAGGATTGCTATTACAAGGGGGGTGGACACTTATCCAACCAGGGTATTTCAATTTTTATTTTTAATTAATTTTCTACAAATTTCAAGAATATATTTTTCACTTGAAAGTTGTGGCGTAGGATGTGCAGATAAATTAAAAAACATATTTTAATGCATTTTAATTCTAGGCTATAAGGTAACAAAAGGTGAAAATTTTGAAAGGTAGTGTAGACATTCTGTAGGCATTGTATATATACAGCTGTGCTGGGATTCAATTACTAATTAATCATTCACTTAAATCCCAGGACGTGAACTAATTTGTGCAATCCCCATGCCCACATACAAATACACACTTTACTCTGCACGTGAAGTGATTGTGCAATCCCCGTGCCTAAATACAAACATACATTTTAAATCACCCATGCACCAATACATACATACTATCTAAAGCATCATTAGAAGAGAGCTGAGAGTCAAAAAATACAAAAAAATACACAAGGAGTGAAATCCCAGGCATCGGTCACAAGGATCACCCTTGATCCAGCAACACAAGAAACCAGAGATGAAAATGTCGACAAACGTAAAACCAACGAAGACTAAACATTTGTCTGCCTGCTTTTGCTTATAGTTTTACCTCTGAGTTTATGGTGGGCTATTTGAAGTCATATTAAAAACAGCTGCAAGAGTCAAACACAATCGAATCCAATCAGCGATTCAGCCAACCTCACTGGCAGAGACAAGAAAGTGGATAATCACCTGCTGAGAATTCAAAAGAATGCCTGCCAAATTCAAAGTCACTATCAAAGGCACTATCAGTGTCATATTCGGCATTATGTATCTGTTCTGGCAATATGATTGTGAGATAATAACAAGCAGGTTCTAGACTTGCTGAGGAGGGATAACCAGACTTACCAAGGTGTTGTATACATATTCTGAATTAGCCTTTAATTCACATTCTACAGTCAATATCTGCCTTAAAAGTTAACAACCTGTCAAACTATTGCCATTTAAAAGTGGTAACCTTATCTAATAAAAGTGGATTTACCTATGTACACCAAAATGCATTTTCTGTTGTAAAATTAAGTAATTTTACAATGAAGGAAGAACAATATAGACTGAGCTTAAAGTGCTCAAACCAGCCCTGAGTTGTTTTATTTTAGTTAGCTGTTTGTGAATTGGGACCACAGATCAAATATTTCAGTGCTGTACTATATACGTAACGAATGAGTGGGCACGCTTTGGCGTTACATTGTTCAAAACTAGCTGGAAGGGTGTTAGCACTCTTGAAAAAAAGAAAAAGTTCCCTTGGTATGAATACGTACAGTTCTTTTGGTGTCATAATTGGTACAACGGCAATACCAAAAAAAAAAAAAAAAAAAAAGTTGTATTCTATATTTCTGTAGATCACTACCATTTCCTTAATTTTGCAGTGAGCGGCCACCCGGCGTGTGTACTTCATTTCAGTGGATCACGTGGGTAGTTTCTGACAGCAGCACATTGCCTGAGGAAAAAAAAAAGAGAGAGAGAGAGAGAGAGAGAGAGAGAGAGAGAGAGAGAGAGAGAGAATGGGAAAGAGATTATGAGGTGAAAAAGGAGTGCTGTGGATAAACATTCAGATGTTACTTCGAACAAGGACGCGTTTCATTGAGCTTGCTGCTCCAAAACTGTTTTCTTACCATACACATACGCGCGCACACACACACACACACACACACACACACACACGCTCACCCGCACACACACGCACACACACGCACACGCGCTCACACACACAAAGATCACAGAACGAAAGCCGCAGGTTAAGAATATATATGTAAGTAGAGAATGGTTGCCACGATTTGCACTGAAAAATGTGGACAGAAGAGATTCTATTTTTTATTTTTATTTTTTTATTGCTATCTATCTAACTAAGTATTCCTGTGCACTGAAGGGGAAGTTTATTGCAGTTTATGCCGTATAAAAATAAGTGTGCAGGGCGGAATTCAGTTGGGTTTCCGGAGCTGGTGACAAATTTATTTATGTTGAATAATTTAGATTATTTTAAAAGTCAAATAAAATAAATAATAGTAATAATGAAAAAGACAGCTGTAACTACTGAAATGTGTATTTTACTGCGATGGGATCACACAAGAAGCAAATAAGATCCTGTTCTTTATTTCTTTTGATGAGTACAGAATAACGCATTATTTATGCTGTGGTGGAAGGAAGCGCTATAGTTGCCTCACTAGACAGTACATACGTAACTACTTTGGTGGTATACTTTCAATCTGAGATCATAAAAGGTACTGCACTGGGAAACTGGGTCAAGCACTGGACCTCGCCGCGGTTTCTTGGGATAATTCTGTTATTTTAAAGATTATCTAAATAAACACAAACCAGGGACAATGTAAATGCTGGACCCTTCGGGACGTTTGGATTGAAAGCAACAGCTTGCACTTTGCTGCTCATGTGCTCAGACCAGTTTGGAAATACATCTATATACCGGATAAATTACTTTTTGACATTTAGAAAATTATATATATATATATATATATATATATATATATATATATATATATATATATATATATATATATATAGGTACCATTTATGAACCATATACTTGAAGTGACAAACATTTTGTTTTGTCTATGGTTTGCGAGGTTAAATTACAAATAATCGTTTTGGTCATCAGACTTTCAACACTTCAGCGTGCTTCGTGATTTTTTTTTTCTGAACATGAAAAACGAGCTTTAAAAAAAATTACAAAATGAATTGGACAACATTTTTTTCTGACACGGATGAACAAGAGCTGCTGAACAATGTGGATTACCGGCGAGTTTGCCAGAATTTGGAATACTAATAGACTAACGCTAAGTGCAAACTAGCCTGTGTTAGTAAACATTTTTTTAATGATTTTTTTTTTTTTTTTTAAATAAAATCGAAAGTTGAATCTTCATAATTTGATTGTGGTGAGGCGGTTTATCAAAGCACAAAGCACCACCCAGCCCCAGCCGGTGATGTGATGCCCCGCAGCCACAGCGGAGATGAGGGCAGCTCTGGGCACTGGATGAAAAACTCACCTGGGCACCGCGCTGAAGTGTACTGTATGAAGGATGTGGAGTCCGGCCAAAGGATGAAGAACTCGACGCAAGCGGGAGACGGCTTGCTACAGGCGGGGACTATCTTGTCGCCATCGACCACAGGTGTAGGAGTTCCAGAAAGCCAGAAAGGGAAGCAAGGAGCCCGTTTGAGCCTTCTCGGAAAGCCGATCTCGTACAGCAATAGCCAGAGCGGAAGAAGGAATGTCCGCTACCGGAGAATCCAAAACTGTCTGTACAACGTGCTGGAGAGACCCCGAGGATGGGCTTTCATCTATCACGTTTTTGTGTAAGTACTGGATAATTAAAACTACAACTAACGCAGCAAGCCACACGAAACACAACTGCAAATAACCAGCATACTTTTCAACTTGTTGCAGTGGTCTCGATAATCCTGCCATGTGTTGTGTAAAATTACATTACAAATGTTTACAAAATATAGTGGCTATAGTGAACGTTTAATTTCAGTTTAAGCCTACAGTTGTATATAGGTATTTTGAAAACCTGTGCTTATCCTCCAGACAAACCTATACTTATGGAAGAATAACGTTTTTATTTTAAGAATATATATATGTGTGTGTGTGTGTACTCATCGTGAGGGGATACTTAAGTGATGAATGTTATTAAGATAGAAAGTCTAAAGGAAAAGGCTTGCGGTATTTCAGCAGATATTATGACTTCATAGAAAACAGGAATAGTATACCGGTAGTTTCAGTTTATATTTTTGAAAATTGTCAGAAGAGAATTCATTTTCATATATATATATATATATATATATATATATATATATATATATATATATATATATATATATATATATATATATAATTAAAACACACACACAGAGAGTGACGTTTCTGGCATCAAAGCTAGAATATTTTCTTTAATAAAATAAAACTTTGATGATTCAGTGGCATACATTTTAGAGTTCAGTCAGATGTATTTTGTGTAGTTCGTGCCTTTAAGCATTTTATAGGGTTAAAGTTTCGCCTTGCTGTACAATGAAATGATTCGCAATATTGGAACCCACTCCAAAAGCAGCACTACAGTGTAGCATTAGCACTACATGCGTTGTAATGTATAACTGCAAATCAAGTAGTCTTCGGTTGAAGAATGACATGGACTAGGGTCATCGCAAGATCTTGCCTTAGTGATAAGAATATTCTGCTTTGGTTTGTTTTCTGTTTGTTTTTAAGTTATTTGTAATACATTTATTGAAAATTTGAGTAGCTGGACAAACCTTGCTAAATCATTATTCATGTTATTGATGTACCTATATATTTATTTATTTCTCTGTGGCACCAGCTCAAATTTAAAATGTGATGATCAGCGAAGTTATGTTTTGGTCCACGCGTGTTAAAAAAAAAAAGCTTTACAATGATCATGTTTTAATTAAGCTATAGTAGCTTTTAAAAATAAAAAATGAAGACGGTTATCGCAGTTAAATGCTAATACATAAAAATCAACATCAGCTGTCTTTATCACACGTTTTGTTATTTAATACTTAAGCAATAACTAGGACCAGAGAATTGCTGGGGATTAATGGCTGACTGGGAGAGCTGGTGGCCTGAAGACAAAAGCATTTGAATTGTGTTACCTGTGCTCTCTTTATTCCTCATATTTTGAAAACTTTTTCCATCCATAGAGTGCTATTAGAAAACAAATCAATGTAAAGTCAGATTGATATGTGACTGAGAAGTATTGATGTATATAAACATAAAATAAATATCATGATTGAAATCCACTGGAATGGACTGTGTAAAATACTCAAGGATGCAAAGGTCCACAGATAAAGTGCTGGAGTATGCTGAACAGGAGACACTGCTGGGTGCTAATGTACCACCAAGCACTTTAATGATCACAGGATTGCAGAAGCTATTCTACCAAGTAGCATATTACTTTATAGGACATTTTGCTCTTTCAGTGTGTTTATTTTGTGCCTGTGATTACAGATCATGAGGGAGCAGAAAAGATGCAAGCGATGCAATGCCAGCATTGCCAGACAGCCGCTTGCATATTGATGCTCTACAGTAGAAACTTATCCATGCTGCATTTTGCTGTGTGCAGGGCGGCTCGGAAGGAAGTTAATCTCTAATCTTTCTTTTTCTGCCTCATTGGTTTGGATTGTATGTTTGATTAAATTAGGTTGTGCTTTCTGTTCTCTGCTTTGAGCACAACTCTGTCAGTCTTCCCTATGGCGTACTGTACTTGCCTTAGAGTTCAATTGTTGTACAGCATTATAAAGCATTCTGATTTAGGCTTAAGTGATTAAGCTGTTGATGTGCCAAGTAAAATATATACAAGGCTTCTCTTGTATTATAAAGTAGTACACTGTGTGACTTGATTGTAAAGCTGCAAAAGTTCATTCTTCTAAATGCAGATGCTTTCCTGAACCATTTAAAGCAAGGTTGTGTTAGCCATTTATATGCAGAATATTGGATCTTACAGCAATATACAAAAGACAATATTTTTTATAATATATATTGTTTAATTAGAATAAATAAACAGTATAGCTAATGTGACATATGTCTCATACAAACTATCTGATACAAAGAAATGATGTGTTACATAGTATCAGGGACAACAATACTGTATATCAGTGGTTCTCTTGTCTGTGGAACTTGATGCACCCCCCCCCCCCCCCCCCCACACACACACACACACACACATGCACACACACACACACATACACACACACACACACAGTCCGTGTGGAGTTCAGGGTGCACCCTATAGCCTGGAGATTGCCGGTTGGAGTCCAGTCTATTCCACTGCCGCCCGTGGAAGGGAGTTCCCAGGGGGTGGCGCACAATTGGCCCAGCGCTGCCCGGGTGAGGGCTGGCTTAGGTCACCCAGGGTGTCCTCGGTTCACTGCGCAGCAGCAACCCCTGTAAACTGGCCGGGCACCTGCGGGCCTGCCTGTAAGTTGTCCAGAGCTGTATGGTCCTACGACGCTGTAGCTCTGAGGTGGCTGCATCGCGGGCCTGCAGAGTGAAATGAAGTGGATGGCTGACGGCACACGTTTGGGAGGATGTGTGTGTCCGTCTTTGTCTCTCCCGAGTCAGTGCAGGGGTGGCAGCGGTGTGCTGGGTTGAAATAAAAAATAATAATAATTGGGCTTTCCAAATTGGGTTGAAGATGAGAAAAAATAATTGTAAATTCCAATTTTTTTAAATAAAAAACAAAACAAAAAAAATGGGTATGTATGTCACTGATGTTGTGTTTCAATTCTTTTGCACAACCCAGCCACTGATCCATCTAATAAGAGCAAACTTAACACTGCAAATTACCAATTACAAGTTGCTTGGCACGCTTACTAATGTGCACACCACACAGTCAGCCAGTAAACAGCGTACCTCACCAGAAGGCAGCGGACTTCATCCAATTATATTTAAGCTTAAATAAAAGGCACCAGTCAGGTGTACAGTACCATCTAGAAATGGTGACGTGTCAGGAGGTGTGAGCAGGAAGATTTGAGATATATATATATATATAGAAAGAGGACAGCAGGTTTTCCTTAAAGACGTCTCTGTACTTTGCTCCATTCATTTTCCCTTCTGTCCTGACAAGTGCCCCAGTCACTGCCGATGAGAAACATCCCCATAACATGATGCTGCCACCACCATGCTTCACAGTAGGGATGGTGTTCTTTGGGTGATGCGCTGTGTTGGGTTTGTGCCAAACATAACGCTTTGTATTTAGGCCAAAAAGTTCCATTTTAGTTTCGTCAGACCACAAAACTTTTTGCCACATGGCTACAGAATCTCCTGAGTGTTTTTTACATACTTCAAAAAGGATTCAAGGTGGGCTTTCTTGAGTAATGGCTTCCTTCTTGCCACCCTACCACACAGGCCAGATTTGTGGAGTACTTGTGATATTGTTGTCACATGCACACTTTGACCAGTCTTGGCCATAAAAGTCTATAGCTCTTGCAAAGTTGCCATTGGCCTCCTGGTAGCCTATCTGACCATTCTCCTTCTTGCTCGGTCATCCAGTTCAGAGGGACGGCCTAATCTAGGCAGGGTCTTGGTGGTGCCATACACCTTCCACTTCTTAATAATCTTAATAATTCAAGCCTTTGATATTTGTTTATACCCATCCCCCTTTTCCAACTTTGTCCCGGAGTTCTTTTGCAAGTGCCTTGGTGCCCATGGTTGAGTCTTTGCTTTGAAATGCACTACCCAGCAGAGGGAACCTACAGGAACTGCTGAATTTATCCTGAAATCATGTGAATCACTACAATTTAACACAGGTGGAGGCCACTTAACTTGGTTTGTGATTTTGAAGGTGATTGGTTGCACCTGAGCTAATTTAGGATTGTGATTACAAGGGGGGTGGACACTTATCCAACCAAGCTATTTCAGTTTTTATTTTTAATTGATTTTCTACAAATTTCTAGAATTTTTTTTTTTACTTGGAAGTTGTGGGATAGGATGTGTAGAGAAATTTAAAAAAATAAAACATTTAATGCATTTTAAATCCAGGTTATAAGGCAACAAACTTTGTGTAGACTTTCTATAGGCATTGTATATATATATATATATATATAAAAGATATATGTGTGTGGTAATTAACAAAAAAAATCCTGAACCTTCAATAGCCCCTTCAGGATATATTCTGCGCCATTATTTGTGCTTGCCAATTAACCCTTTAAGACATACTTGAAAACCAGCACATATGCCATAAACAATGCTTGTGACAATCTCAGAAGGTTTTGAGAAACACAAGATAGATTGGAAGCAGCTGTGTCTTACTCAATCTACTGGACCATTATGGGGAAAGGAAGCACTGGTCATTTATTTGCTATGTGTGTGTGTGTGTGTGTGTGGGGGGGGGGGTAACGATAAGGGTCTCTAAACAGCAGGAAGCCTACAACTGTACTTTCTGTTGTAAATTGGTTTAATTCTTTGTTGTGCATGTAAAGATACAGTATGATTCATTTTAAGGACAACATAATATGCATTGTAACTATGTTATTTATATTAAAGATTGTTAATATAGTCAAAGTTTGATAGCAGATCTGAAGTCTTGCCTTAATGGAGAACAGAAAGATTAATTAGCAGCAACTTTAAAACAAAATATGCACTTGCTTTGTTTAAATTAGTGGTGGGGACCCAAGCTCAACTGGCATTGCAATAAATGTAGCTAAAGCCCAAGTAACATGTACAGTAGGCCCTTATTGTTAAATCTAAAATTACATTTTCAGAGAGAAAAAATAGCATTTTTAACTGCGTAATGTCAAAAAAGAACAAATGTAACTGCACCTGTCTAAAATGATCCCTGAGGTTACATTTATAATCGTGACAAAGATGTCCTTAGAGCACCTCACAGTACTAAATTACTGTGTGTGTGTGTGTGTGTGTGTGTTTGTGTGTCTGTGTGTCTGTGTCTGTGTCTGTGTCTGTTATTTTAATATTGCATGAAATGTCAAAGACCATCAGTTATCTTCATCACAATTATTAGTTTTGCCATTTGGTACTTTTTTGAAAGCTGCTGTAAGGATAGCGACACCATAATTCAAACTGAACCCTAGTGTGTTTCTTACTACTTAGTTTTATTCTGTTACTCATCCTTTATTCCTCTCATAAAATTTGCCTTGGCACTTCAAAATCAGCCCCCGTAAGCTTCAGAACAAATATATGTTATAAAAGAGTGCTTTACTGATGCACTGATACTGAGCAGTACTTATAACTACACCGTTACAATTAAAAAACTGTCATCAGCAGCAGGTATGTTATTTTAAAGCTGGGTGTTGAGCACGAAAGAAGAAAATGAGGTTAATGCCATTAATGGGAATCACCTAACATGGTTGGAATTCGCAGGAAATATCTGTGGGATTTTAGGGTTACACTGAGTCCTAAAAAAAGAATACTCTGGAAAGACCATAACCTGATTTTAATTTACTGTATATAAAAACAGGAAGAAAAACAAAGCCCTAAAAAGATCACAGAAGTAATGATCACAACATTCTATTTCAGCTTTAGTTCCACATGTACGCTGACGACAATATTTGATGATTTGTAAAACCAATAGAATGAAAAATACTAATCCCCCACCCTTTATGATCTCTGGAGATTCTCCAGTTCTACACGGAAAACAAGCAAGTCATTTTATTTCCGGCCCTCCCCTGGCAAGCATGCAGACGCTGCTTTCATGAGGCCATATGTGTATTTTTGAAAGCGGCTGTTCAATTTGCAAAGTTGACAGAATAAAATATAATTCCACATTTCTCTCAAATCTTCATTAGAATGCTCCCTGGTTCACTTTCCCAAAGGTGAAGTAACAAACATATCATCCAGTTGATTTGGTCATTTTCTCTTCCGACATTTACTTTCACATGTCGCCATTTCCACTGCTTAAGTAGATGTAAATTAATAACTTGCAGATCTGTTGTCAGATGTCTGTTGTCTTTAAAAACAAAATTAAATAGACGTTGACTGTTGCACTACTACTAATTAGTCTGCAAATTTGCTTAAAAAACATCATATATATATATATATATATATATATATATATATATATATATATATATATATATATATATGTATGTTACAGTAAAAGTTTAAATGTGGTAAATCTCAAGACACACCTTCATTATGATTATGCTCATTGAACATGTTTAATGTTTAAGCACATCATTGATTTATTTGCATTTTGGCTGTACTTGCCTCTACCAAAGACTACAGAATGCCCTTGTGATATTATGCAAACCCATTAGGTGACTTGAATGGGATACTCCACTTATACTTCAAAATAGCCATATTGCAGGGCTTAATGTCTGTTGAGCCATCTGTTGGAGAGCCCTGCTGAAATGTATTTCACTGCGGTTATATTTCCCTACTTGGATAATTTCTAGATAAAATATTGCAAATTAAACAACCTGACTAAATCCTGCCTCATACTGTATCCATGTATTGTAGATTTATTGAAGCTGGAGAGAGCTGGCTTTGTTTTGTTTTTAAGAGTAATCCAAATTATCTTTGTGTTTTCTACCGTTCTTTCTATACAAGTTCTGCAGCATAGAAATCAATGGATCTGAGAATTTCATATTCTTAGATTACCACGCACACAAACACAAGTTAAAATGGTTAATAAATTACAGTTAAATTAATCAGATAAATCAATTACCTGTCTTTAAATGATAACTAACATTTTCAAAGTGTAACTAACGTGTGATATAAATTCCATTCAACCTTTGTACAGTAGAATGCCATGTTTAATGCTGCTAATGTGTCAGGTATCAAAGACAGAAGTGGATTATTCATGAATCAGGTGTGGGTGTGTGTGTTTCCCTTAACTTTCTGCAGAAGCACATTTTGGATGATGTTAATTTTGGAAAAATTACCTATTATATAATATTTTGCTTATCCAACTTGCTCACCCAACCCGACCATCCTCAAAGCAGATCCGAGAGACAGCCAAACACCCCTACACACTATTCATGGCATACATGTAAACCACTGTGACATCCACACACGGTAAGACACATTTATAAGGCTGGTCATCAGTTCCAGTGAGCAAAGTATGAAAATACTGTTGGGCCAGGGCTATGAAGGTGTTCTTCATGTTACTCATAACTTCAAACGGTCAGTGTTCTCAAACTTTAGTATAGTAGAATCTATTTGATTCTAAACAGCGGCCCGGAAAAATAGATACAAGATCTTCGCACTTGTAGTTCTGATTTTCTTAAACTTGGTACAGAAAAGACCCAGTGTTAGTTATTTAAACCCTGGGGGTCTTAGAAACACAGATTTAGTTTCTTGTTCCTGTACAATCTTGAGCGGTACCCTGCAAATAGTTTATAAATATGAACCCATATAGCCAGATAGTTCTGGGGTTCATTATTATTATTATGGGGCTGGTTCATGTCATTGCATTCTTTCTTCTGAAGGGTGACAGTGGTTGTGTATCTGCTCTGTATAGCCGAAGACGTTGATCAGTGCCATGTTGTTCTGAACAGGTTTTACACAGTGGGGCTTGAGATGAAAGGCTGTGGTGCACATTTCATATTCTGCTTTTTTTCTCCATCTTTCCCATCAGCATATATCTTAAAAAGATTTCCTTGCGCTTGCAGAAATAATGCCATTTTATAACTGCTTTACTTTAATACATATTAAAAAGGATAGCCCAACTGAATATGATTTCTGTTATCTAAAAACTTATATTAGACCAATAAATCTGGACTAAGCGCTTGGAAAATATATTTTAATCTAACATTTTTCATAATATTTTTCTATTGGAATATTAACATTTTTTTATGTAGAATATGTTACTGTTAGGACAAATATTCGAACAAATAATTTTTGTACATGTGTTTGGTACGAAAATCAGATGTTCATATTCGCTAGATATAACAAAAATATATATAACAAAAACACAGGATCAGCACAGCAGCTCGAACCTCTATTTAAAAGTTTTAGACAGCAAAAAGTAAACAAACCAGATTATGCGCGCACATTCATAGTGATCTCTGTGGAAAGCCATCTGGGACAAAAATACGTTGTGCTGCTTTAGAGGAGTCAGACTCTCTCATAGGACAGGAAAAGGCAAGCACGTCATTCTGAAATGCCTCGCTTAAACAGTACCCAACTTCCTGAAAATTGTGTGTAGTGAGTTTTATATAGATTGTATATATTATCAAGGTGCACGGTTGATATTTGGTAGCATTTAGCTACCACAAACTATTAATTTGCTACTAGGTTTTTTATGCATAATAATTTTTCTGATACGCTGCAGTGTATGACCGACCCTGAGTGAACACATACATAATTACCGGTATTTGTTTTAAACATGTACATTTTAAGTATCTTTCATAAACCCCATGTAGAGACACGCGAGGCCCACAATGCAAATCGTATTGGACAGTGAAGGACAAATACTTACAATACAGAACAAAGTGGATACAATTTAAAGGCATGAAATCTGTTTTAAAGACCAAAAGCAAAATTAAGTAACATTATGATTTTATGAGATCTACCTAACAGGATATTAAGTTTATTCAGTGTAATTTAATCTGTCATGGAGATTATTTTGTTATAATGTTAACGCTGGTTTCACCCGTGCTAAAAATGAACATATTGTAGCGTGTTACAATATAATGGGTAGATAATTACTACTTTACCAAAATTCTGACTATGAAAAAAAAAAACAGGAACAAATAGTTGTAACGTTACCATGATCCAAGTAACGTTTTCCTTGTTTTATCAGTTCGAATATTCTGTCTGCTTTCTTTTTATAATAGATTATCACTGCCTTGCATTCTTCTGTTTAACTAGTGAAACGTGTGCTTTAACACAAAATGTTATATATACATATATGGCTAACTATACAGTACGTGTACATGACAAAGCATTTTAAACTGAATCAGAAAACTGAATTTCTTAAAACGTCACTTTTCTGTGTTTACGTGATTAACGATAGAAAATCTAATTAGAATTCAGCTGTATACATGAATTGAAGTTTTCAGAAAAAGCAGTGTATTTTTGCATGCAAAGTAGGGTAGTAGCCTAAGTACGATTTGAAGACCAAACATTTCTGAGATAGAACGGAGACCAATCCAATAACTCAAGTGCTTTGTTGACGTGTCAAGTCTTAAATTCAAAGATTGCTATACTATACCTCTATTCAGATTCCCCACAATGTGCAATCAGCCATTCCAACAGCTCACCCTGTTCTGTTTTAACAATTGTATCTTTGCAGACATTATTTTAAATTCTCACGTCATTTTAAAGGGGGAAAACATTTACTGCTTCACTATGGGCTATTAACAAAGACTGACTACAGATTATTATTATTTTCTCTGTTTTCTAAAACCATGTGCAGGAGAAGAGGGTCAAGGTGTGCACATACGCAGTATGATACTTTCATAAGCTTTCCAAAAAGTGTGTTTCATGATTATCATTTTGTTAGTTTTCGGAATTTATTCAGAAATTTCTAGGTACTGTTTTCCGAAAACTGACTTTCAGAATATTCTGATACATTTTTCGAAAACTCTGTTTACATGACTTTTGATATCGGAATTAGTTTTCCAAAAAATATCTGAATTCTTATGCTCCTGTAAGGCAGTCACAGTTTACTAAAATGATTTCAGCATATGTATTTATTTATTTATTTTTAAAATCTTGGTTGATAGCTCTTATTTTGTTATTACTTCTTAGTTAATTTGTTTTAAATGCTGTATAATTTTGAAATGCAGGTGGGAGCATACATGTTCATGAACAAACCAGTTAGTGTAACACAGGAATCTTTCAAATGTCGCGGTACCGTGCTGGAATTAGTTTTCATTTTCAGAACAGCTTGGTTGTGGCAGTAACCTTATAATTTATATTGTCATATAATGCAGGATTCTACGATATTGTGGCATGAGTTACTTTTTATTTATGTATTTATTTTTAATCACTGTCTCTATAGGTGTGTATGAGTTACCGAAATCTCAGTCAACAACGAAAGGATTATTTCGTAGTACTTAATTTGCACCGATGAAACATAACCTGGTTAACCGTACTGATAGCATATCAAATGCTTAGAGGACCGATATGGTTGCATTCTTGTAGCAGTAAGGATAAAACAAAATACATTTTGACAAGGAATTGCATTAATTCCATTACATAGTGGTTTTAATAAATACTTTCTGATTTAAATATAGGCCTACTATGTGATAGTTTGGGTAATGCAGTCTATTTAAAAATAGGTAGGTGTTTATTTTCTAAATTATTTGTATATGTAGTTATTAGTAGAATAAACCTCTACTGAACAAGACCATTTTGCTGCCTACTTTCCAGGCAGGTAGCAAATTCTCACTACTGCCTTAAAAAGTGAACTTCTAGCTCTGATATTATATTTTTTTGTTGCGACTTTCTGTTATGTGGAATGTAATAAACAAGAAGCAAAACTGTGAGTTTTTTTCACCTTCACTGTACAACGCCATTTCCACGTTTGTTTTATTTGAAGAGTTTAAAGTTTAATTTCCAGTTTTCGTCTGCTTTTTCTGCTGCAAAAAGGCACAAGTAAACCTCCTGTTATTACTTTATGAAAACATGTCTATGGCCACAGTTTACTGGGAAGAAACGGCAATGGCAAGTGTAGCGATCTCGGTTCCTGCAGGCAGGCGCCTCACACAGGGAGAGGCAATCCACACACAGACGGAGGGCGGGCGCGAACCCGGGACCTCTCACACTAAAGCAAAGCTGAACGAAAAAGCCGGCTCCTTTGGAAGGAGCGTATATAACGCTTATGTCTTCGTATGTGATTACGTCACCTACCAGCCCTGCTGCTGCCTTCCCCCGTGCCACCTACACAAGGAATGAAAAAAAATAAAATGCGGTGTCAGCTTTATGTACCATTTTATTTCTGGAATAAACTTAGCGACGTTTAACTTGAACTGTTATTTGGCGTCCTTTGTTTTGTAGTTAACTCACTGGGGTAAAGATAGTGCTATACAACTTAGTCTTGTGATATTTTTCTACTTCAGCGTGTTACATATTGTAAGGTTTTGTTGGAAAATAAAGGCCATGGCCACGCCCCCTGCCCCTGCTGCTATGCTGCCTGCCTGCTTTCAGAGCAATATAATGGCTTTTATTACTTTTTGAAAAACCAACAAATATTTAAATTATGAACTAATATCCCAACATGAAAATCCTGTATTTGTCCCAGCACTAGCATGTATAGTATTTCCTTCTTTGTAAAGGGTTTCGCTCTGTTGTAGCTTGTAGTATTTTGTACAGGTCTACAGTTGTTAAAGAAACATTATGATTGTAAGGGGTCAAACAGCTGTTGCCATATACATGTTAGCTGTACAAGACGAAACAGACATTTTTTAAGCTTGAGATATTTAAAGAATGTTTCTATTAATAAATTAGTTAGATAGTTATCAAACTGCCATAGACTGCTGCCTGAGAAGCCAGCAAAAATCTAGAAGAATTTAATGAATATCAAGCTGTATTTTATTCATAAAAACAAACTTAACAGTAAATGAAAAATAACTCATGAGTAAAAGCTTTGCAAATAGGGACCAAAAACCTTGGTCAAAATAGCAAAGTGCACAGACCTTCCTTGTGGAAATGGTTACTTAACTGACTTATCTAAGACAGTCACATTGCATTAATGGTTTTTCAGCATTGATCCCTTCATTGCTCTGCATTTCACAACATTGCTAGCTCTAACGCTTTTATGAATTATGTGGCTTTTAATAGGAAATGCAGCCACCTTCCTTTTTCCGGTTAGACTCACCACGTGTTAAGTGAATAAGTATATTATGCTTGAACAATACATTGCAGATTCAAAGCTGTTCAGCTAAACATACAGCTAGGTAAACTTCCTATTACTGTATTAGGTAGGTACCAAAAGTTTGAATAGCGTCATTTATAATCTGGGGTTTACAATTGTAGGTTCTGGGTTAACACATTTGTTTTTTGGACCATCAATCCAAACATTTGTCTATTCAGTCTTGAACAAAGAAGATTACACGATGATCTGATTCAAGCATTCAAAATTCTAAAAGGTATTGACAGTGTTGACCCAAGAGAATTTTTTGACGTGAAAAAAGAAACAAGGACTAATGTGGCCTCCTCTTGTTATGTTCTAATAGTATATGAATAGGTTAAATTACGACTTTTGTAAACGACATATTAGAATATTCATCTGAATTATAAAATCATATTTGGATATGAAAATTGTGGGTACACCAGGTTTTTGCATTTGTATGCATACAATACACATAACAAGCCCTACAGTAGCTAGTTCATATATACATGGAGCTTCCTTGAAACTATGCGTATAAGGTCTCAAAATTACTCTTTCAATTTACTGTGTATAAAAGGCTGGAGCTCTGAAAATTAAAACAACGGGAAAGGAAGTTAGGCTATAGAGTACTTTTTGTTACTTAAAACCAAATATGTGTTTCTGGTTACGTTTTTTTGATGAAAGGATCATAGTATTGTATATACTAGCTCATAGGATATACTGGAATCAGATTTGGATATTTAAGTTATCCAGATCTGATTCTAGTATATCCTATGAGCTAGTATAGTATATTATATTTCATTACACACATCCTTTTTTTGCACAGATACCAAATGAGCATGTTTAATGTTACATGCTCATTTGGTATCTGTGCAAAAAATGGATGTTCGTAATGAAATTAATTTTTTTTATGCCTATTAGTATGATTTGGTGGTGCCAGGAGGGCATGTATGAAACTTCTTGTGATATCAAACAATCGGCAGTTTATGTTTCTGACAGCTCCACAAAGCAGTCCACAGAGACGGGTTCTGACGCCTGTTGTTCTGCTGCTGTATTCAGAAGCTATTACCCCCCACTTGGAGTACATAACCTTGGTCACAGGGATAGTGGAAGCAGTTATATGCCCTTCATTGAGAGAATCAGTATCTGGGGATAATAGGAAGTATATCACACTTAGGCCCTGTCCAAACTACTTAACCAGTCTGGTGAACCATACTCAGAAACGTTTTGATTAATCCAGTGGAAAGCATCACACTGAAGAACCGTTTGATGTTTAGTCGGACTTAATGAGCACAAACACTATTAAAATAGTTTGGTTACAGTTACTAAAAGACTGGGGTTTAATATGACATTATCCCACCATATACTGGATTTTATGTTTACAACCCAGCAAATATGGAGCCCATGTCCACGGAAGACGTAGTGCTTCTTAGCATGAACGTTATGGCTTTGTTTGTTAAAAACACAAGGTACATTGTCAGATAATGTGTGCATTTTGTTTTGAACTCTGAAGTGCTCCTTGATCGATTTCATCACTCCCGCATCAATGCGCCTTGATTTCGGCATTTGATTACGTTGCTCCATGATCCACCATTTTATAACAGCCCTGCAGCAATATTGATAGTCATTCTCAACTCCTTCAAGCTCCTGTGCTGAGTACTGTATTTGTAATGTCCATCCGTCAAAACATATCAGAAAGCATTTTGGGATATTGGAGGATACACAAATAAGGTAGTTCTGTATTACAGCGTCCACACTTCTGACAAACTGCATTACCTGATTTGATCTAATTAGAACTGGACTCGAGACTAGCCCCTGAGACGGTCTTGAGTACGGTATTAAACGCTGCGTAGTGTAGACGCTAACCATATTTAGCACTTTTAAGCCAGTTTAAAAACATAGTGTGGACAGGGCCTTAGAAATCCATGCATCCGATTGTGATTAAACTTGTTTAAGACATTCTTCAGCTCAGGTTATTGAGGAAATCTGAATATGAGGTCCATTTGTACCATTTATACAGACTTGGTACCATGATGATCTCAGCTTTCACCATGATGATGGCTGTGTTTTTGTATATATAGCAGTGATGGGATTTATGTTAGTACAGTTAGGGCCTGATAAACACATAGGCAAACTAGGCATGTGCCTAGGGCCCGAACTCAAGGGGTGGGCCAAAAACGGTTATGTTTTTTTTTTTTTTTTACATATACAGATTTGCACCTAAACTGGAAAACACTTCACTCACTGACATTCGAACCGAGGCATGTATCAGAAAATCTAATTGTTATGACAGATGTTATGCAGATTTCTGTACATAGAATTCTGTATGCCCACATGATTTCTGGCCCCTGCCTGGCCTTTTCAAAGATTGCTGGACGTATAATATTTCTGAGCCTTGTTGGGTTTTCAAGCACTACCATTTAGTTCTGCTGCAGATTGCAACAAATATTGTAAACAAGACAAAATTAATTCTATGGCAAAATAAAACAGCACATAACACCACTGATTGTCTAGATACCCTTGATTAAAGTAACCTTATAAAACATAGTTATTATTTTAAAACATATAACAAATGTACTGTACTGATCTGTACATTCTACTTTGTCCCCAGCATTTGAATAATGCTGAGGACAACAAACATATCCACGTGATGTAAACAAGATTATCTCGCTGCAGAACGAAGGCTCCGACAGGGTAGCGCACACAGGGCAGTGCTGCGTACGCAACTTGTACCTTACGTAGTTCTTGATTCACCCTCAACACCCCTACCACATGACTATAATACCCCACTAACCTTAGGTTTAGGGTTAGGTTATTGTTATGAAATAAACTTTGTTTTAGTACGTGCATTTGTCACCCTTATCATGTGATCGGGCTGTAGCATATAGTGATGGTGTCTATTCGCAGTTGCGAGCACAGCACTAATAATCTGTGTGTGTTGTTGTTTGTTCAGGGGTAGAGGTCTGCAAGTGTAAACTTGCCTAGGGCCCAGTGATGGGTTAATCTGGCCCTGAGTACAGTATTCTTGTCATCAATAATGCAGGCTGCTGCTTCTTGTAGCAGAGGAAGATTTAAACAGTTTGAAGTAGTGCAAAAAATGTTTGATGTAAAAAAAATAAAAATAAAATGTAATTGCTTGCGTCAGTGTTTTCTCCAGTTGAATGAATTGTTTTTATTTTGGGACACAGAATATTAAATGTATTTCTTCTCTGGGAGGTTACCTCTGTAAAAGCTTCAGTAAATTCAATTTATTGGCACCAATAACTTTAATAAAGCATAAAAAAAACTTGTTTTCAGATATTAAGCTAAATCATTTTTTATTGAAAACATTTGGTTGCTGTAGGTAACTGGGAGATTCATAATATCTATAGAGCAGTCTAACTTGTTCTTGTAAATTAATGAAGTGCTTATTTTATCCAGCTTAGGCTTTTCAATTATTACCAGGATTTGTTTTACTTTGAATAGTGTCATTAAAAAATACAGTTTTATCCTCCATTTTTATTTCATGTTAATTATTATTTTTTGTTTTATAAGTAAACTTATTAATCACATTAATGTTGTTAAACACATTAATCAGATAAACCTAGGTGAGACATTTTCAGTGTGTTTTGGAAATACTATATTCTTATGTGATGTACTTTTTAGCATGTTTAATATATGTTTCTTATCTTTTTGCTATTTTTTTTTAAATTGGGATTTATAAAATAAAAACATTATAACTTACATTAAATTAAAAGACGGATAATAGAGGGTGGGGGTGGGGTGGTTGCTGTTGTATTTCTCAATGACTAAGAGACAGCGGATACAGTATCTCTACATCGTACTTGCTGAAATGCACGGTTTTTCATTCCCCATTGGAAATCTGATATTACCAGACCGTATAAGTATTCAGAGTATACTTTACTGTAATGAACAAAATATAATTCCTCTGGCCGGGACCAAGACGTGATTCTTTGGTTGTTTCTGACACATGTATTAATTATCTCTTGGCACCTCCGTGGCAGCAGATGCCCAGCTCTGATCCTGCTGTGGTTTTTATTGCCGCCAGGTTTTTAGTTGAAGTCACCCCATGACCTATTGGAGTATATGTCAAGTCTGACCACCTGGTAAAGGAATAATCACCATCTTCAAGTAAATATACTTGACCTTATAATGCAGTACACATTCATGAGCTCATTGAAAATATTAAGGGGTAAATGTACTAAGATGGGCCAGTCACAGCACAAACATACCGCAATTTACACATTTTGTCGTATGTACGTAGAAAAAATATGTTAATGAAGACAGCCGCAATATACAAAATTAAATATTATTTGCGTCATCTCAGCGAGATCTCTAGTGAGAGTTGTGCGTCATTTTTTCAAATAAAATAGCAGCAGTTGAGTTGTGGTTTGCTGCAGCAGAGGGTGCCGGAAGGATAACGTCTATACATGCAAGGGTGCAAGAATCAAAATAACATTGCTTTTGTTAAATATAAACATCATCTGTACAATGCATTCTGTTCTGTCTTCATTGTACCTATTTTAATACTGTTATATATGTAAAAAATGAAAAGCAGTTTAATCCCATCAGATTCTATAGTGAGCCCCAACTTTCACTCCCAAAAAGCTTTTCATAAACAATAGAATAAAATCGCACACTCATACGTTTACAGTTCAGTGTATTTTAAATATAAATTATTGCGCTGAAATAACACTAATGTGTTTTGGGTAGGCTACACGTTCCATTATGTGAAAGTATCAATCTGTACAGTAGGCCTATACAGTATACAGTACAGCAGTAAAATCAAATGAATACCTAGCGTGCTTTTTTTTACTTTAGCCTACTGGTAACACAGAGTAACCCATGCTGCTGCACCGTACACATTGCTGTACAATGCGAATAAAAGAGTATTTTAAATTGAATCTTAATGATTTTAGGTTTTTTTATTATTATTATTTATGTTAATTATTATTATTTTTAACTTGGTCTATTTAGTAGCCTAGACAATTAACACACAATAGATATCATGGTCCTATACAGATGCTCAGAATGAGCTGGAGCGGTTAATGACATATGTGCAATCTATTGCTCCTAATACACTGGGAAAACTAGAAATGTCATAGTAATTTGTTTTCAAAGCTTGTAAGTACACCCTGACTTCAGTGAAAATTTGGTACTTGGGTGTTCATCTCAAATACATTGCAGATTACAAAAACAGTTTGTGAAGGATCAGAGTTTGAGAATTTAGTGCTGGGTTATTCGGTCAGAGTATGGGTTGGGCATACGAACTAACCAGACGACACAGCTCTCTGGTTTTCTTATTATTATCCCTGGGATAACACAAAGCAACACACGAGAAAAAGCAGACTGGGAAATGTCAGCAACAATTGCGACTGTTTAAAACATGCTTTCAAAAGTTCTTAACAAATTGATGCAATTGTAAGTGTCGCAATTGCCCGCAACTTTAGTACATCTCATTACAAAATTTTTGATCCCTCATTTGCACTGCACCCTGTTTTTGCAAATTTCTGCACCCAGAACTGCAGCTGCAAAGCATTGGTTAAAATGATGCTAGCAGCGTTGTGCTTGTTTAGTACATTTCACACTACACTGCCTCCTGGTTTGCAATGATTGCGACAGACACAACACTTTAGTACATCTACCCCTAATTGTTTCACAGGCCTGATTGGATACCAAAATTGGACTTCATTGGTTGATATTGGGAAAGATACTTCAAGCTCAGGTTCTGTGGAACCAGTCGTATTAATCTGATGATGGGGCCCAATTATATGTGTAACCTGCCAATAATTTGTGAAACTACACCCGCCCACATACTTTAATTTAGCTGTGGATCTCTCTAACATTGCTATATCCCTGCAAGATAAATCAGTTTAGAGTGAATCATAAGATTGAGTGATGAGTCATCTGCCAAGAGATGCATGTATGACAAAGGAGGTCATCTACAATTCTCATTTGGAACCTTCTGTACAGAGTTGCATAGGCTCTGTACAAAATTAAAACGTCTAAGCTGGTGAGCCAGGTTCTTCGAGTGCATAAAAATATTCTCCCAGATATGTTCCCAAGAAGGAGCAAAAATATAAGAGTGTAATTCCCTTGTCCATATACTATCACTTATTCAGCATACTTTTAGCTAACAATTATTGTTACAATTGACTTATGTTTGTTGTTGAAAGGAAATGTTACTTTGTTCATTGTTATTGCTCAAATTATAGTTGACATGTTAAATACTATTAGTTGTGTGAGAAAGTCCGGGCACCTTTACTTGGCCATTCAAGGCGTGTCTTTATTCAAGCCTTATTTGCATTCCAGAGTCCGCGGAACGGCACCCACAGACAGCTACGTGGCAGACATTTCTTTACGAGAATGCGTGTATTGTGGTGGTGCGTATCTTGTGCGTAGATCCAGGCTACGCAGGGCTTAGTGTGACGTTTGCCTACGTGACTGATGCTGATTGGCATGTATAGGGTTTGTTCTATCTTAATATAAAATAAACTTGATTATACTACGTTTGTATTTTTATCAGTGTTAGCACAAATGATATCGATATCATATCAAAATATTTATATTGGTGCCCATCACTAATATTTACAGTATCACCGCCTTATGCGGTTTATGAATTCAAATAAATAATACATAATTTCAATAACACAAAAGTATGTGTCAGCATTCTCTTTAAAATGTTGGGATCTTTAAGACATTGGAATACATTTCAGTAGCTGAAAGTATTCTTTATTGCTTTGTGTTGGAACCCAAAGTCCTGGTTTAATCAACAAAGTAGTCTGTTTTAAAATATTGAGAGCAGTTAAGTAAGCGCTAGTGGGCATGAGTTATACAGAGTAATTCATGTCAGTATAAAATAAACCTTAAGCACTTTGTGATACAGGACTTTTTTTTTTTTTTTTTACAGCTGATGCAACAATATTGTTTGACATAAATAACAAAACTGATTTAGGACTGACCTAATCCCAGCCCATGGTGAACTAGCCTAGGGAAATGCTATGGCATCCGTTTATGTAATTGCTGGCATTGTTTATTTATGGTTACATGTCTCATTTTCAGAATGGCTGTAATAAGTAACCATGTGAACTCTGAAATATAATCTTCTTTTAAATACAATATTACAGTAGCAGTATTTATTTTTTAAATAATATTTTAATGACTTATTTTCTGGCCCATTACAAATGGGGAACATACACTGCAGCAGATGTTTGGTGAATTTTAATTTCAGAGAGTCTGCATGTGCGAGGCCAGTTTTAAATGACAAAAACGTTTTAAACGAATGTGCCATCACTTTTGCTAAATTGGTACTGTTGCTTAAAACCACATTAAAGCAATCATAACCGATGCTGGTCAAAATCAGTATATAACAGATTTAGGAAAAGCTGCTTCATGGAGAAATGTTTGTTACACTTTATAGTGTTCCTGCTTTTGTTTTTGTATTTTAATATCATATTTAGTGGCTTGGCTGATTGCAACAGTTTGCTTTGCCAAATCAAATAATTTAACTAGTGGTTGGTACAAGTTTAAATGTCACTAAATGTTTTTTTTAAACATCATGTGGAGTTAGAGTGACTCACTCAGTAAGGCATTATACAATTACAGGGCAGTGTAGAGTTCAGATTTATATAAACACTGCAAACCACACTTTCCTGATATTGTTAAAAAGGTTAAAATGTATAGTTTACTGAGCAGTTCCTGTCAAGAACCCCATGCAAACGTTTGTGACAGGAGATTGAGAGGTGAGTTAAAGTGTAAAGCCCTTGGATGATGAATTGGAACCCAGTAAGGGTTGTGAAAGTCCTGTGTGAGCAGTCTGGCTTGGATAGTAATGACTCCAAATAGCTATATTAATACTGTGGCTGTCTGTCACTACCCCTTTTTGTGTTGTTCTTCTGAATGGACTTGACATAAAATTCTACCAGGGTCGTTTCAGTTTGGATATGCTGTGCTAATTAAAAACTGCAAGATAGTACATTTTTGCATTTGCTAATCAGGCATCATACAGCTATGTATTATACTGTTTGAAGTAAATTGGCAAAGCAAATACATTTGACATAAAACGTAACTGCAACATTGTACTGTACTAGTCAAAGGAGAGTAGACTTGCTCAGTAGATATCACTGACCATTGTTCAGTTCTTTTTATCTTGTTTAAAACCGAGCTCTCTTCATGCACTTGGCATAATAGCCTACTTGATATTTCTATCTATAAATGTGGCACAGAACTGAATAAAGTTGTTTACTGGCGAAGAGCAAAACACGATTCACCATGCCTATTTGCTGATTATTACAGCTCTGACATTATGAATTTGAGAAAGAAAAATATACATTGCACCGCTACTCTATTCTGTAGTCAATGGTTGCATTTTCATACCTACAACATTCATCATAAAGATGAGAATTCTTTATTAGATCGCAATGGCTATTGCTCAAGATTCTCCTTTAAAAAAAGAAATCATATTTGGAATAGGTTTATTGCCAATTACACAGCAGCTTGAAGGACCATTCTGCTCAGCGGTGAACCAAGCCACTGAATCACCAGTTTTAAATATGTGTACAGAACAAACATGATTTAGGTCATTACGGGTGGGAATGCAGCTTTTTTCTTTTGAAAATACATGTATCGGATTCCAACAAATTGTATCTGCCTGCTTGGTTTCTTCTCAATTCTGTCAGCAGCCATCGTTTAATGAATGGCATTGCCTGCGAGCCGTACCACTCCATTCTTTTAATTTTGTCTTCAGTTCGAATGTGCAGTTGTGACTGAGCCATCACAGTATATAATGTAATTCAAAACCTCATTTTTGGCTAGTCCAACCTGTTGTGGTGTATTTCTGTTCACCAGTATCTGTGAAAAGTGCTAATTTTGAAATATCTGCTTAATTCTCTCAGACCCACATTTTAGAAAATGTCTGTAAACTGATAAGCTACTAAAGCCACAGTGTTGGTTTGTGAAATTCTTGCAAGTTGCAGTCTAAACAGTGTGGTTTAAATTAAAGCTATTTGAACTGTGTAATGGTAAAGTAAACCCACATGCTTTTTTTTCAGTGCATCCTAAAGAATACTGCTTGATGTTCACAGTAAAATAAAATAATTACTATAGAAAAAAACGTTTATTATTTTTACAGTAATTACGAATACTTGTAACATGTAACACCCCACCCAAATAAAATGCACTGGATTTACAAGTGTGCAGTACTCAATAATGTGTGGTGATTGTTTTAGTTTAAAATATAAAAAAATTAACAAGGTATAGTGTTTAATATAGTTTTATGAAGCAGAAGTCACATATTCAGTCTGGTGTTATGAGACGAATCTTATTTTGTCTGCATGCATATTTTATTAGGGCCGATTTATATATCGGCTGAAGTGGGCGGCGTCAGAACCAGGAAAAGGAATGAATGACAGAGAGGTGTGGTTTGGTGGAGCTGAGCAAATGTTTCGTTCAGCATTTAATAAACAGAACAGAAAATAAAAAGGTTGTACAAACAAACACAAACGCAGGACACGACGCACGTCGCCAAAACAAAAAGACAAACAAAACGGTGAGCAGATACTTTACGTTGTTATTATTATTATTATACTTATTATTTCCTCCGTCTCCAATCCCGTTCTCCACTCACCGAACACCCAACCCGGAGTATGTGACAACGTGCATCTATATATACTGTTGTGCTGGGATTCAATTACCAATTAATTATACACATGTACATTTTTAAACACTCGTGTTACACAGACCCGTTGATATCCCGTGTACCAATGTCTATACACCAACATTTAAACACACCACACGCAACACATAACAGATAATATACACAGGGGCAGGCACTTTGTCACAATCCTTTATATATCCTTTTACATTCACAGTCAGAGGTATTTGCAAGAATTAAGAAGGTTCAGTTAGTTGGTCTTTCATGGAGTTCATTGCATAACTAAAGCTTTTTTTTAATCGCAACACAGATGAAAGAGACAAGGGAGACGGTGGGGGTTTTACTTCACCTAGGGAATGTTATTAACCCTGAACCTGTGTTTGCAAGGCCCTTGCTATTTATTACCAAACAAAATCCATGTCAGTTTACTAATTGGTCCACTGGACACAAGTACAGAGGTTCAATAAACATTTTCTTTATAACAGTCTATGATTCTCATACCGTATATAAACTTGTTAACTTGCATTTTATTGGTCTGTTTTTAAGCAATATAGGGTTGTAGGTTGCGAAGGAATAGTAAACAGCAATATACAGGTTTATTATAAATGCCATGGCGTATGTTTTTTGGTGTGAATGCTTAAAGTTAAAGTTAGATAAAAATCCAAACATCTATTTGATATTGACACAAGGACTGAGAAGGTTATTGTAATGAGTGGAATAGTGATATAAAAATAACAAAGTACAATGACCAGTTACTTATTGTGTGCACGTGTGTGTTCGCGTGTGTGTGGGGGGGGGCAGGGTTGCATGCATGCATGTGTGTGTGTGTGTGTGTGTGTGTGCGTGCATGCGTGCATGTGTCGGGGTGGGGGGGGCTACCTCGTCAAGGGGGGCTTGAAAGTCATCCTCAGCCATAGATATAATCCACCGTTGTATTGCCTTATTGTGCAAAATGCAGCAAGTCGCAAATATTTTGCACACATTTCAGGGAATATTGCAGTACACCTCCATATTTGTCCAAACACCTGAAATGCATTTTAAGAGATCTAACCATCAAAGCACATTTCAGAATTTAAATACTCTCGGACATCTTTGTCTAGGCCTGGAATCTCAGCCACAGAAGCATTAAGTGTAGCGTAAGTATAAGCCTTACATTTACTATATAGACCAGTATGGGCACATGTACAAGTAAATGAAGCATACAACATGTCAGCTATTTAATTATCTTCAAAGCACTACAATGTAACGCTGAACTGGAAGTAAGACAGTTAAAAGTAAGTAAACGATGATACATCCCTGGAGTTACACCCCCATGCAGCAAGGGTTCTTAAGTACATAGGAAGAAGATATGAACAGATGAAAGATTATACATACAACGTAAGTAAATTAAACTAGTACTGAAATTACATTACAAACCATGAATATTAAATGAAGAGTTGCAGTTGACAGAAACAAAAGTATAATTTTTGTTGATGAGCTTATACGAAAAGAAAATACGAAAACGTAAACTTAATTTATACATCTCCATACCTAAATGAAACACATTTATACATCTCCATACCTAAATGAAACACATTTATACATCTCCATACCTAAATGAAACACATGTACCAGGAGAATACATTTTTATACATACAGCCAATATACTGTACATATACCATGAATCATGTACTGCTTTCCTAAGGTACAGTAGGTTAATATGCAAGCCTTATTCAGTTGTTGTGTTTCAAATACGTGTGCAAGGAAGTACTACATATTTTTCATTGTGTTTAAGAATAATAATAAAAAAAAAAACATAAAATTTGATTGCCTTCAATTGAAAACAAGTAATGTGGACCCTTGTTCATGAAGCCATGGTCAGTTATTTTGTGTAACCGGAGGTTCTGTCCATCAATTTCAACTGAATAAGTGCCAACTCATTTAAAACAGGGGTATCCGAGAAGGGAAAGCGATAAATAATAATAATAAAAATAATACTAATGAAAGTGGATTGCAGGAATGTTTGGGGGAAGAGGTCCTGCAATAATCTAGTGCGGCAGAGCTGGGAAATAGTTCACATTTCATTTCGTTTCTCTTAAAAAGAAAAAAATCTTTTTAAGTGTAAATTACTGACTGATCTTGGCTGGAAAGCGAGATGCTGGCTAGTTTAATGCAAGTGTGGCAGTGCGTCAGAAAGCAGTCCAAACTCAACACCCACACAGCATGGCAATCTGCACAGTAGCCCTGCAGCTACTGTTGTGGGTTTGCATTTACCTCTGCTATTCTTGGCAAGTATGCCTTGATATTGCAGAGTGTACAAAAACAATTCAGGCTCCTGCAGTGCTTTTTTTGTAATTCCTGAGTCAAAAGTTTGGCTATGTACTGCTGCTAGGGGTGTCAAGTTTAAATAAGTGCCAGTTTCAGTTTAATTTACTATTACTAAACATTTAATAGCTGTAAAGAAAATTCAGCCACTAAATCCATTCAGCGTGTTTTTTATCTGCATTGTTGTTACTCAAACCATTTATTTTTTACAACAGTTTGCATTGCATAGTGAAAGGGGAGCAGTGTTATAGAAAGGTTAATTTTAATTGTGTACTTTGTCATTCATGAGTTGGTCTCTGCATTGTGCTTTTCTTTATCTTTGATGTAATCCATATGGGTTTACGTGTAAACAGTTTAGTTTAACTGGAATTAGTATAAAGGTTCATAAATAGATGTAAACTTGGAGGGCCTAACTGCTGCTGCATCTTTCTTTTTATTCTACTGGATAAAGAAAGCAATAATATAACATTCACAGCTTAAACCTGGAACGGGAATGAAATATCAAAGCTAACTAATGTATTCTCATTATTATAATTTAGATTTGCCTTGTATCATTTTCTGTTTCGGTTTCATCACATCCTGGTGACTTTTTAAAAGTCAAAAGTTTAAAGTGGCCCCAAAATAGCTCTCAGAATAATATCTTACTGGCCATTCAAATGCTCCTCTATTCCCAGTGGATGTCAGAAAAGCTGTATGTGTTCCATGTGGGTTTCTAACATTCTTGGGATACTGCATATATATCAAAGGTGTAGCACCTGCATTTTTATAATGCTCTTTCTAATATAATGCTTCTTTTGCTTTGCTAGCTTCTGTTCCATTATTATAGATTCCCTTATCACTAATGCATTTTATTATTTTGGCACAATACTTAGAACAACCCCTTCTTCAGAGTCGCCCATGCTTCATCTGGTGGATAGTGAGCCAGCCCCTCTTCAGTCCTGAAATTGAAAGACCAGTGATTGACAATGTTACATTTTTTCACACACAGAACCCCAGAAACTGGCCAAAATCAAGCTTCTCTGCTACAGTGATATGTGAAAAGCATTGAATCACCAGAGGCAGTTACTGCAGGGCAGAGGCAATTATTAAAATGTATGATCTGTGGCTTGGCTCTGGACAGAATTATAAGAAGAACACTAAAATTAAATTAAACATGTTGGTTTGGTCCCAGTCCAGGAATCCATGCATGTTCGGAGAATGAAAAAGGAATCTATTGGCTTCATATTGCTGCTACCTGGTTTGCATCACGCCCCAGTGCCACATCCTGTTCAATGTGTGATCTCAGATATGATGACATTGTGTGTTACTTATTATTTTATCATATTATTTTCTTCAAAATCCAAAAATGATACTTTTGTCATATATATTTATGTATGTATAGTGGAAGTAGTGCTTTTTGTAAGAGAGGTTCAATAATTGGTTCAAGTTTAGGTGGTTTAGGCTAAGTCACTTCATACTGAGCGCTGACCTGGGGAGAAGGAGGCTATAGAAAAAGTGTTTTAAACCCTGACAAATTTTATCTCACTTTTATTGCACAAAAAATATCTTTTCCGTGTCCCATCCTTCCTCATTGGTGGGGCAACTTTCCAAGTCTTTTGGAAATTGGATTTCAAAATGGATTTAAAAACAAGTTTTGTTAATGCACACTAAATTGCTTTAAACAGGTAGACCATTAATGGCACCACATGTGATCTGACAAAGAAACAGCATGTCAACCGTTATCAACCAGAGCACACTCAGATGTGTATATTTTTTTTTTTTTTTACTTCAGCTCCATGACGTGCAATTGAAAATGGCAAGATCTTAAAAAGGAACTGAAAATAGAGCACCGATTAATTCCCCAGTCTGTCACAAGTCTAGTACTCAGCTCCACAAACAATCACAGGGTCAGCCCCTGCACTTTGACTTAAAAAACAATCCCTTTGAAACTCTGGGCATACCAGTGCCTAATTGTACAACACAAACTTTAAGTAGGGATTTAGATATAAATAATTGCAATAATAACAGCAACCTTACTAGCCAGATTTGGCAAGTCTTAAATACTTTGTACCTTTGATTTAAGTGAAGAAGTATGCCTGTTCCTCTTTGCTGTGTGAATAGCAATTCTCAGAGCCTTTAACCTTTGGCTGGCTAATAGAATGTCAACTTTATATAATAAAAATATATAAGTAGTGCTTTAAATGTAAGTAACTACTCTGTATTTGTAATGCAATTGCACATGTGATTACATAGTAATTATATGTGTTATTGCATTTGTAATTACAGTGTTACCATAGTAATTTTGAACACTGGTGCAGAAATACAAAATCTATTTCACACAGGATATCAGAGACCTATAGCAGCTGGAGTTTTTAATTGCGTTATATCTTTAGTTTTAGAAATAGCACTGTCAAATCCCAATCCCTTACTTAACAAACTCCTTTGTAAGAAAGACGATTTCTAAACTGTTGTATATATTTCTAAGGGTTACAATTGATTACTCTTAGGGCGGTCACTAATGTTTTCTGAAGCATGCCATTGAAAAAAACAAAACAAGTGTTTTTGGCCTGCAATGCTTTATGAAGTAATACACATTCCTTCTTACAAAACCACATGTATATGAAATAACCAACCCCCCCCCCCCCCCCCCCAATCAGTGTGCATTGGTAGTAATTGGGTTACATCTGGGGTGTCACTGCCCTTGCTTATTAAAAAAAATAAAAAATAAAAAATCAATGATACCACAATTTTTAGTATGTTAGGGTCTGAGTGGGGTAGAACTGGCAACTGATGCCCCGCTCCCCTAGCACCTCAGACCAGCTCAGGTTTTACCATTTTTGATAGTAAATATATTAGAGTTGCCACTATAGGTGGTTGTTCAATACAGATGTAATTGTGACGTTTTTCATTGTAATTGTTTTTGAACAGCTAGCTGTTTGCAACAGAATCCTGTGTTTGCATTTTTTTGTGCTGCCACCTGCTGTGATATGAAACAGAAAGTCTGAGTCTATTCTTGAAAGCGGAGATTTAAGAATTGTGCGAGTATGTGGTTGCAAGTGTCTTGTGATCTGAAATAAAGATATCTCTGACAGTACAGATTTCTTGACTGGCTTTTTTCTACATCATTTTAGCTTAAATAGAGATGGAAACAATAAACGTTTTCTCAGAACTGTAGTTAGAGTCATTACAGAACTCTCTCAGGAGGAATGGTAAAGACAATCAGCAGACTGTATTTCATTTGCAATACAAACAATCTCATGGTATATACCGCGATGTGCATTTTAGAGTAGTTTGAGATTCTTAGTGTAGCTCCATTTTAACCCGAGAAGGTAGGTAACATTAGCAACTCAGAAAAAGATACAGCGACTCTAGCTGTTTCCTTGCAAAATTGACTGTTAAACAAGTTCCTATACTTGCTTGATATGGCAAACACAGCTCTCTATAAATTAGATCAAATTTGGTTTTCTGTTTGTCAGTAAAAATTATAGAGTGCAAACTGAGAATATGTCCCATAACGTTTACATTGCTTGCTTGTAATTTTGTGATTTAAAGGCATCTAAATCTTAACTTTAAACCCCTGCCATTCGCCCCTGGCTCTCTCTCAAGCAGGGAATGCCAGTTGTGCCAAACTGGCATTCTGTTTTATTTGTGATGTCAGACAATTCTATGATAGCATAAATAATATGTAACGTTTTTATAATTACTCCAGCTGCCATTTTAATGGACAGAACATTCCATTACACTTCTTAATGCAAAGAGAAGAGGACCAGCCAAGCAACTAGAAATCCAGTTGTACCTAATTTTAACCATGGATACAGTGATGGCTTACAAACATGCTTTGCAGAGGTGTTGTTGACAATGTATGTCTACAGTTATGCCAAAAAGTTTTGAATCACATAGAATTTTAGGATTGAGACAGAATTAAAATTATTATTTGAGCATAATTTCGATGTTTTATTTAACATCGTATAATCAAATAAACTAAGAAATTATATCACAAAAGTCTACTGGAAGCCGTAATAGTAGTACAGTATTTCATGTTGGGTTTCGAAATGTCACATTTTTCCATTTCTGTCACTTTTTCTGGGAAACTGCAAAGCGATATGTATTCAATATGCTAACATAACATTATTCATCAGGCTTCATTCGACTTTATGAAGCAAAATTAGTTAATCCCACAGGGTGCTGCAAAACTTTTGGTCACAGCTGTAAACCAGAAGCTACAATTTAACATAACATCAATCCACTGCCCAATTCCCTAGACAGCTTAGTGGTACAGATGAGGGATACCGCTGCAGGTGGAGCGACTTCACTCTGGAGGAAACTATCTTTATGAACTATTACCATTCAAGTGTAACAGGCAGAAGGTGAGCACGCATGTCTCGGCTGTCAGGAGATAAGTGCAGAGTGGGGGTCTGAAATGTGGCTTTGAGAACAAGAGACTTTCTAGTTCAGTAAACATGATACATGAATATACTGTCACACATTTGCAGTATGGAATTCTATAATTGATACCAGCAAATCTGACTTATGTGACCTGTGTTTGAAAATCAACCCAGTGTTATTAAACATTTAGTGACCCGTTTTTGTTACCCATAGATATCAGCATAAGATTGTGTAACCAGACACATAACAACAGCCGCATCCTTTATGTCTTAGGGGCTGGGGGGTAAACAGATGTTTTGTGATGCAATTCATTTGAAATGGATAGAAGAGGTTATTATTAGGAACATCATTTTACATTAATTATTTTTTCCTAACTTTTTTTTTTTTTTTTTTAAGTAAATGGCTTTGTACACTTAGCCCTATGTGCTTGAAACTACATTGCTGTCGTTTTTTGTAAAGATTTATATATTTTTCATATACATTTTTATTTTGTGAATTTATTTTGATTTGTTTATTTACACATTTCAAGTATTAAGTTGTGAATTTGTGATCCGGTGATGAATACTTTTCCCTCTGACAGGCAACAAGTATACAGTCTGCAAATGAGGAACTGTATGAAAGAAAATGGTTGCAAAAAAAGTGTACAATAATAAAATGCTTCCATGAGTTGAATACCAAAAGTGCACTGTAACAGTATATGCAACATCTATGAATAAGAAAATTGGTAGTATTTTTACAACCCAAGCAGCGAAACACTAAAAAAGTAGCGCTCTTAACAACAACAATGTCGTCACTTCTGTTCATCAGAATAGTCGGCCTGAAGATTATGTTGGAACTTGACTAGGCAAAGGTCGACAAGCAGCTACTGACACCAACAGTAAGGCACGTAACCCTGATCCACAAGCAGATGAGAAATTGAAGCATATATAGAAACTACTGTAAATGAATACATTTAAGTTAATACATTAGGTCTTGAAACAAAAACACTATCTCTCTTTAATGATAAGATCTGGTAACTTTTTGTTAGCAAATTAACCCCTGGTTTTGTTTTTTTGGTTTTTTTTTTACCAGAATTAACTTCTAAAAATTAGAGTTTTTGTTTGTAGGCTTTAGTAGTCCATATGCTGTGCTGGCAAGTTACTATCTCACCACCATCTGGGTGGAATTCCTACACAAACGTATGCATGTAAACCCTTTAGAGTTGACTATCTTGTACTGTATTTTCTGCTTAATGCAATTTAACAACATTTATATAACATTCTGTTTTATAAATTTTACACAGAGCAGCACATATAGTAGTTGCAATTAAAAGCTGTGGCATGCATTTGACTGCCAGTTCTTTTTTTTTTTAATAGTTTTAATCATCAAAAAAAAACCTGTAATCCATCCAGTGTTTCCATATTCTCTAATGTCACTTCAAAATTCACTGTCAGTCTTTTGGTTCTTGGTAGACAAAGTTCTATTAGTTTAGCAGAGTAGCTGTACAAAATCATTCAACACCACCGTCAATAATGCTTGTTTTAAATTTTAAATTGGCTGCTCTTGTGCAAAATGAAACTGGGGGCATACAAAGTTTAAGTATGCTTTACAGCTGCATTAATATTTAACACAGTGTGTTATGTAAGTTTTACCACAGAATCAGTGAGCCAAATGCACAAAGCTATTTACACCAAATTGATATGGCCAATTATAATTCTGAAACAAATTAAAAAAAAAAACAACAACAACTAAGCCACTTTACAGAAAGCCAAATTTCAGTATATATTTATAAAATAAATAATATTTCACAGGAATAAATATTGATATATAGGATTAGGTTACTGTTTTGCAGTTTTGAGTGGAGTTATCTTTTCTAGGCCTGTATACCGGTCCTTTGAATGAGATGTAAAACCGAGGTAAGTGACTCTGCAGCTGCAGTTCTTGATGCATAGTTCACCCCCTAGTCTCTGTAAGTCACTTTGGATAAAAACGTCTGCTAAATGACCAATTAATAATAATAATAATATAATAATAATAATAATAATAATAATAATAATAATGACCTTCAATGTTCAAAGAATTAACGCTACTTATACTACAGCCCCCTAAATCAAATGTTGGTGCCATTTATTTCAGGTTTTAGTGTGGTTCTCCCTAAATAACAAAATACTGTTAATAATGATTTAAATAAAGAGCTTAGCCCAGTGACTTAAATGATGAGGCAGTATGGAAAAAAAAAACAGTACAGAGACAGTTTAAATAAGTACAATGTTTAAAGACAAGGTTGTATAATTGTTTTGGTCAGAAAATCAAATTTGCTTTGTAACCTTACCGCTTTTTACTGTTTCAACAAAAAGCCTTGGTTTTCTATTGCATGTGCCCGGGAGTCGATTGGCTGCTTGTGAAACTTGTAATAGATTGCTGTGTGGTATTATGAAGGTGGGTGGAAAGGGGTTAACAGGAGAGATCTCAATAAATCATTCCAGTATTAACCTGGATAAGGTTTCGTTGTCAGGTCACAGAATATGGCTCCTATTATATACAGCGTCAGGGAGCATGTGCTGATTAATGCTGAGGTGTCAGGCCAGGTTGAGGGGTCAGGCCTTGTCCGATGTGGTCAGTGAAGCATGTCTACACAAACGCCTTGGAGAGCCAAAGTCCTAACTGATTGATAGATAAAGTCCTGGGCTTTGGTTACTGCTTGAGCTTCCTCCAGTGTGTATTTTTCAGTTTCTATTCTAGGTAGTAGCCAGAGTTTATGCCAGGACACTAGACCATCTGCCTAGGGTTACCACCTAGCCACATAATTCCAGAACACTTTGGGACGGGACAGGGTTTTTAAGTTGCCATTAAACAGAAAGAAATAAACATGTGAATTGAGCACGAAACACTTGCTTAATTTATACTGCTTCTCAATTATCTGCATCATTGTGATAACACAAATCTAACAAAATAAAAAAAACAAACATCTTGAATAAACATGTGTAGGTTTATTCAATACACTTTTTTATTTTGTCAAATTAGCATTTCAGTTCTCAACATTTAAAAGTTGCTGTTTATACCCTGTTAATTAGTAATCTATAGCCCTAATTTACACTGACTCCCCCAATTAAATAATAACACTGATCAGGTGTCAGGAATAGTGGACAGCTGCTCAGTATTAATGATTTGAGCGAGGGAAGGCGAAATACTATTAGAAACTATAAAGAAACTTTAAAATATACATTTTTAAAACTATTAATAAAATAAATATTGATGATTTGTACTTATTTACTTATTTAATTTGTTAAAAGCTATTATTGCATTGTCATGCTGCCTCGAGACAATTCATCAAGAGAGTCAATTTAGCAAAGGTTTAGGGCTCAATTCACGTGTTGATTTCCTTCAGTTTAAAGGCAACTTCAAGATCCTGTTCTGTCTCGCAGTTTTCAGGAACTATGGGGCCAGGTGGATGCCCTGCATCTGCCCCATGCATCTGAAGGGTCAGGAGATTGGCAACTGTTAGCACGGTAGCCAAGTTGTTATCAATTGTTGCACATCCCCTACTTCTTTTAAAATGTTGATCAAGGATTTTTAAACAGCCTTCATCTGTCAGTACTGTGATAGTTTGCATCAGTCAAAACCAGCAAAAGTTTCCTTTCTGCTTTGTGCTGAAAAACAAAAAAACAAAACAAAGACCACAAGAATTGTTTATACCAAAAATACACGATGATGGTAACTTTTATATCTTGGTAAAATGTTGTTGTTTTTTTTTTTTTAAATACATACATGAAAGTGAGGTATTGTTTGTTACTGGAGATGTAATATAATTGAAAGATGCCAACAGCTTCTATAAATAGAACCATGAGTGGCACACCTGTATCAGTCTGCACCTGCCGTAACAGATATCAACCACACTGTCATAAGTTGGGCACATGCAGCTGTTTTGCAATAACAAACTGTGGCAGTCATTTCAAAGTTGTTGAGTAACCTTCTGCCTGAGTGGACAGTTGTCAGTTGGCAGTTATATTGTAGGTAACAAAATAATTCCATTAACTTTACATGGTGTGCACTGCCATTTACTACATACATTTCAACAGTGCAGTTCTGAAAGAAACAGATATTATTATTGCAAACGTGTATTTTCATTTAAAATGCTAACAAGTGGTGCTACACCAGGAAATATTTTAGGGTCGAGGCCTTTCTCTCAGGAAGTCTGTTACTATTTCGCTGTATCACTTGGGTCAAAGTTACTGGCTGGTTGCAGCTGGTTGTTTAATGACAGGAAATAAGGTATTGAAGGGCTGGGGATAATTTCAATCTTCAGTTAAAATGAAGTGCAACTCCCTTGGAAAGCAATGCTGGCAAACTTTTTTTTTTTTTTTTTAACCTCATTTAGTACCAGATTTTTAAATCAAAATACATGTTTGCTGAAAAAAAAAAAAGAAACACTTTACTATCTAGAGCTTTTTAATTTTAGAAATCAATTACTTTGGATATTCTGATTTGAAAGTGTTAATAGCGGCCTCATAAGAGGAGAGACAAGGCTATACAATCACCAAGGGTTGGTATAAGGGATCAGTACGCAAACTGCTGGAAGAAGTAGGTTAGGTCTTTAATCCACACTGAAGATCTGAAAATACAAATGCTTTTGGCTGTGGGTTTTTTTTAAGAGATTGTGCATGTCCTAAGTGTGGTCGAGAGCAGTCTTTATACTAGATGGAGCTGAAGGAGAACAGATAAAAGGGTAAAGAGTATAGAGCAGGAGAGCAAATGGGTAGTTAGTGAGAAGGCTACACAAGCATGTCCTTGTTTAGCTAACAAAATCAATGTGCTTTTTGGTCAAATTCCAGTGTTAAGATCTACTGCATGAAAAATATCCTGGGCATCCAAAGATAACACAAGAATCCACTGCTTGTAATATCCAAATACATGCTTTAGGTTTGGTGGCACCTATTATTTTGAATACATTTATCCTGTCTATAGCAGGGAGTAACACTGACTCACAAGCTTTAACCTGAAAGTGAAGGCAGTCTTGTTGTTTAGAGGAGGCTAAAATCATGTATACAGTATGAGCTGGAAATTTTGCCCCAGAGGTAATTTTCTTTTCTCATTCTTTACCTGGAAGTTTAGTTGTTTTTTTTTTTTCGATAACTTCATGAATTTGAGACAAGGAGCTCTTTGACTGCCCGCAAATAAACACAAAACGACTTGAGTTAAAACAAATTCAATACTGTAACCTATATGTCTGAAACTGAAACATAAATAATTGTTTGCTAGAGTTCACCCAAGCTCCACAGCTTGACTGATTGGTGTGCAGCAAAATCAAACCGTTCCCTTACTTGTTTAAACTCGTTGGAAGGGACACTTTGGTGTGAAAAATACCCGCCTTAGTGTGGTTCTTTACGGACTGATTTAACTCACTATACATGCGTTGGTAAATGGATGTCGCTTAGTAGCCATTTAGCTATTTAAAATGATTTAACATGGAGGTTATACAGTATGAACAAGAGCAGAGTGAGCGAAATCCCAAGCATATAATGTGGTGCTTTCATGCTAACAATTACTGTATAGGTCTAGATGTGGCTCTCCATAACAGGTTCAGACTGAAAGCCTTTTCATTTCTGCTTTAGGGGGTGTTGGCTGTCAGGTGACCATGGTGGGGTCACATGCTAAGGCGTCGTCTGATGATCTGAGAGTGAGCAGAATATAATATTTAAAGACATTGACAAATACAGTCTGTGCAAATCTTTCCATCAAGCTCAATCTCTTATCTGTGCTGTCCTCCAGTGTCCAATATGCAAACCAGGCCCCCTCCTTTATGAAAACATTACATATCTCAGTATTTCTATGTATTATATGGCTACTTCATAGAATTTATTTTTTTCAAAATATTTAATTTCTTACCATTTAATATGACTTTGTATTTGTTGTGTATATTTTTTTTCTACTGCAGTTTCTGCTTGGATCATTAGTGTGCCTTGATTAATAGATGCTATAATTTTTTTCAGCCACTTTCTACTGTTAAACTGTTACTATTAAAGGTGATGCAATGTATTAAATATCCTATCTTTTAACTGTGTGCAATATAATGAACCCCACTAATCAGCTTTTCTGAGTTTTGTTGAGAAGCTACCCTAATTGCAGAAGCAGGAATTACCTTCTGGAGTAGTTATTCAGTATGGTAAATAGTAATCCACGTAGGCAAACCCTTTAAATTTCTCTAAATAGCTGCATTTCCAAATTCACCCTTTACCATGCTGTAAGCTGACAGTCATCGCTTAAAACAGAACTCAAAACCATTTTTCGATACCAGTCAGTGATCATGAGAAAGCGTCTTCTGACAATCTAAATTCGATAACTACACATTTTACGATGGCTAATTTCTTTGCTGATCTTGTCTGGAGTTTATTTTTTTGAGTCAACAGTAGGTCTATAGGCTGAAACATACTTACGAATGGAACACAATGTAATCTTTCTTAATGTATTAGCATATGTAAAATGCAGAGAGCAGTTTTCAGATTGTCAGGAGACACTTTCTCATTATCATTGATTGGTAGTGAAAAACGTATCATTGATTGGTACTGAAAAGCTGCATAGACCAAGGCAGGATATACCATCATACAATTAACACGTTTTTAACAGGTTCCCTTCTGTTTTAAGTGGTACCTGCCGGATTGAAACATGTTAAAAAGGTAATTTCAAAATAAAATTATTTTGAGAAACTTCGTGTTTTTTTTTTTTTCTCTATTCACATCCTAGCTCCGGTAAGCATCCATATTCTGTCTGTGACACAGAACAAACATATACATCATAGAGAACTAATATACTTTCATCTCAAGGCATCAAACGTCTGGTTTGAGTCATTGGAAAACATCAATTTTAAATTAAAAACTGTGACTAATGGAAAACACCTAAATGTAAAACCTCTGAAGAACACGTAGAACCAGTATGTGTGTGATATATACGCTATCATTGAACTGCAGTAACATGCAGTTTATGTCATCCAAACCTCTGTAACATATTTATTCATTCAAGACCAGATACTGACACCGGTGAGAGTTTAGCAAGAGAAAAGCCACTCTCAACTTGAGTAACCACTGAACACTTATAAACGTATTCCATAAGTCATTAAATCTACTGGTAAATTTAAGTAATATGAATGTATTTAATCTGTTTTTTGTGTGGTTTAATTCTATAGAATGTTTTGTCATCGACATTCCGAGTTCAAGATCTACACTCTCAGCAGAATGGTGAGTGTAGTTCCTGCTAATAGGTTCCAGTGGGGAAGTGACTTACAGTGTAATGAACCTTAACACCACCATCCATTAACTAGTTATTATAGTTATCCCTTTATTAACATTGCCCATAGAGAGAAGTCAATGGAGTCTGTTTTACTGATCTGTTTTCCAATATATTAATGGATTGTTTGGATCAACGTATTCCCCAATGGAATAAGCCATAGCTTGTTTTTTGTACAGCACTGGATAATCATCCCCCTACTTCAATCACTTCTTGGTGCTGAAGGAAAACAGAAGCTCTGACTAGCATGTGTGCAGATGTATAATGTCAAGCAAGTGATTTGTGAATTCAAATTGTGATGGAAGAGAAGAGAAGTTTGTTTCTAAAATGCGTAAACCATGCATAACAATTAAACAACGCTGCAAAGAAGGGATGTATGCAGTTGACGGTGACAGAATAGTGATATGCAGATATTGCAACTGGAACAGGAGTCAAAAGATACCGTTCTTAAGCATGTGAAAAAAAAAAGGCTTGTTTGCTTATATTTTGTATTAGTATGCTAATTCTTTGTTTTATTTTATTGAAATACAAATCCGATCATTTTTTATTTTTTTTAAGGGTTAGATTGCTGTATGTGCAATTATTATGACAGCCCCACAATAGTAAGGCAGTGTGTGTGTGTGTGTGTGTATATATATATCTTGTTGTATTTTTATAGAGGGCATGGGCAGTATTTACTGTAAATAGGCAGTTAATTAAAAAGAATGGGGAACGGTAATTAAATAATGTTATGTATATAGTTTAAAACATGACGTATACTATACTGTTATTGATATACATCTATTTGAGTAATGTGTATCTGAAATAAAACGAAATTTATGAAAAAATAAAACAAATAATCATACAACATTAAAATAATTTCCCAGGGCACTAGTTATCATGGTATCTCTGTGAGTAATTTTTGATTGTGGTGTTCTCAACCCAGCTATGTTGATACCACCTGCTCAATGAGTACCAATACAGAAAAAGAGGAATTTTTGCAGCAACACAACTCCAAAGATAATTGCAATTATTTTTGTTTATATATCCTGTAAAGCAGGGCTTCTCCAACTCGGTCCTGTGGGACCCCCTGTGGCTGCTGGTTTTCGTTCCAACCGAGCTCTCAATTACTTAACTGTACCCTTAATTGAACTGATCATTTCCTTAATTATACCTTTTTACTTATTTTCAGCTCTTAAACAGTTGCAGATTTCAGGTTAGCTATAACATTGTATAAGTAACTTGAACTCTGCAATTGTTTAAGAGCTGAAAACAATTAAAAAGGTCTAACTAAGCAAATTATTAGTTCAATTAAGGGTTTAGTTAAGTAACTGAGAGCTCAGTTGGAATGAAAACCAGAAGACACAGGGGGTCCCCAGAACCAGGTTTGAGAAGCACTGTTGTAAAGTATTAAATAGATTATACACTTGCTTTGCCCTTTCTGTAACTTTGGTAAATGCTTACTGGCAGATAATTTCCATACAAAGTTACAATTCTCATAATTAATTAAATTTCCTTTTGTGTTGTTTCAAAAGGTAGTTATATGTTCATTCCTTTCAACGTTGAGAAGTCAGAGAGATGTTTTTGGTTGAAATGCATCTTGCATAGGTTGAACGGTAATGTCTTTTTAATTACCACTTCTCTTCAGGGTGCTAATTGCTAGGGATTTGAATTTGTTATTTTGATTAATTGCATTAAACAGTATCAAGAAGGAATTGATCATACTTAAAAGCAAACAGCTGCATGCATCATTACCCCGGTATTGTTTTAAAAGGTGTGCCCAGTTAACTTTACTTTGATCGCATCTGTAAAATATAATGCACGTTTAACACAGCATATCTTTGCTGTAATCCATTAGTTAGAATCACAGAGAAAACATATAAATGTCTCAGGCAAACAAACCACTTTGACTCCTGAAATTGACAATTTATATAAGAACATATTCATCAAATGTGTGTTACTTTGTTTTTATTAATATATTTTAATAAAAAAAAATAGCTTTGTTTGACATAGGAGAGAAATAATATGACACAAGCATAAAATGCAATTTATACTTCTATTGACTTAGAAAATATTGTAATTATAGATTCAGTGAAGAAAGGTAGGTGGCATCCATCTTCCTGTAGCCACAAAAATAATTCTAATACTCTGTGACAGAGACAAAGTGATTCTTGGTGATACATCTCCCTCCCAACCTGTGAGGGCACTGTGTAAAGGGAACACAGTACATTGATACAAGGGAATTGATATGCGAGCACGGGAGTGCACAGATTAGTTCACGTGCTGGGATTCAAGTGAATAATGAATTAGTAATTGAATCCCAGCACAATTGTGTGTGTGTGTGTGTGTGTGTGTGTGTGTGTGTGTATGTGTGTATATATATATATATATATATATATATATATATATATATATATATATATATATATATATATAGATGCAAGAGGCACTCACTTGGGGTTGTGTGTTCGGGGAGTGGAGAACAGGTGTGGTGAGGAGAGTTAAAAACTAAGAGAAAAATGATCAATTGCTATGAGTGCTGGAAGCAGCAGCACTGTAATTGTTTTGTGTAGCGTTCATCCACCCTGTTTGTTAGTATGTGTTCATTTTGTTCATCAGTTTATTTTGGCCTAAAGTGCTGTGTCCTGTTTTGGTGTCATAGTTATGTACAAACCTTTTATTTTCTGTTTAATTAAAACGTGCAACAACGCAATTCACATAAGTCACCTGTCTGTTGTTCATTTCCTAGTTCTGATGTCACCACCACTACAGCCAGCCTGTCACACGGCCCCACCACCGCGCTGGGGTTGGTCCAATTTAAAGTCCCCATGTTAGAAGCCAATTTGATTGCTGTCTTGCAGTCCATTTGCAATCTTGCACTGGTGTAGTTGGTCAGGAAACAGAAGGAAATGTCTTCTGTGCTATAAGGGGTCTGTAGGGGATGGCATGTTTCTGAACAGTAGGTTAGGATATGTAGGACCTTAACAAAGTTGTCAGTTTTTGCTTAGATGAATTGTGCCCCTTAAGCACCATTCCTGTCTTCCACATGCTGCCAATGTTCACCCAGCACTTTCTTATTTTAGAATGAAAGCCTAGAAGTAGCAATCTTGTAATTGGCCATGGCTCCCAATCCAGCTGAACCTGCGCTTGAGAGGTTAAAACACATTTATCCACTTGGCTTCTGCTCGCTCTGCAGGAGGGAGTTGAGACAAAAGTTAAAGAGGCTGTAGATTCCATGACATGCGCCCACTTGACATGGAATACGAAGCGTGAAAGACAGATTTGCTAAATGCTATTTTCAGTTGGAAAGTACCACAGAATTGCATGTAAGGATTCATATAAGGTTTTAAGGATTCGTGAAACAGCAGAAGAGTACAAAAAGGAGAGTGTGCTGAGCAGGAAACATGGTCTTAATTTGTGCAAAAACAATATAAAGTACTATTGTGTTTCAGCAGGTAAAGATTAACCATTTATAAAATATGGAAAACACGACAAAGAAAGCATCCCTGCTTAGCGCAAGATGAATCTCTGTTGCCATGTATTTTATTAGCCCTGTTCAGATGTGTATTCTATCTATTTAAATCTCAGTTGGAAACTAGCTCCTGTAGGGCTCAGCATTTCTCGTTCAGTCTTTTGTGATCAAAGTGATTTATTTTAGCAGCTTCTCCCGCCCTGATAATGAGCTTTTCTGAAATCAACTACATTGTAGAACTCTACTAACTCCTGTTGTTGCCTCGGTGGATGTCCTCCTTGTATGTTTATAAATTGATGCACTCAGAGTTTGAACAGCTTATATCATGTGGCACAAACAGCCATATTCCATATCATTTAAGTCCAGTGACTCCACTGATTTCTATGATCCTTTCAGATTGCTGGATGAAATAAAAGATTGCACTCCTTGAAGTAATCTCTGTTTTTATTTTACTTGCTGTTATCTCCTGGGGGAAATATACCATGTCCAATACAAAGAAGGAGATAGATTGTTAAATTTGGGATTGTTTGACTCTTTTTAAAGGATTAGCTGTTTGGACGCAACAGGAAGGGTAATGAAGCATTGCATCATGTGTGTAATGTGTGACTGTGAAGGAAAGTTACAAACTAATCAATTGAAAAAGGTTACACTGACTCTTTAAATGTGAGTTCATTTATAACAAAGCAGCCAGTGGTATAGTAGTTTTTCTCTCTTTTCCTCTCAACATGGGCACCAATTGCCGGTGCCTTTATATACACAGCGAAGTTTGAATACTGCAGTATTGTACAGCACATGCCTTATCTACATGTAGCAGAGTTCTGTATTTAAATTCAGTTCCTATTTCATAAGCACCCAGCCACTTTGAATGCTAGTGATCTGGTATGTCCGGTGCTGTACTCTGTGGACACAGGGAAAGGAAATGGTCATGCACACATCCCTAGTTAAAGTATTTTGAATACTGTGTTTGCATGACACTTTTTTTGGAATACAATCAAGGAATTCCTGCTACACTACTCAGAACAGCAGTGTCTGGAATACTGCTCTCGTATTCTGATTACATCACAGAAGTAATTTGCATTTGGAATACTTTGTATTCCATATACAAACGAATTTGTGTCTGCATGCAATCAGACTAATTGTGAGCCATCAGCACTGGAAATGGATTTCAGCCACTGAAGCAACACCATAAAGACTATATCACTTTGCCTTTCAACCAGCACTGTGTTGACAGCATTATCATCGACATCTGGTGTCACCATTAAATGGGTGTATCCTGTTCTCTTACCAGGAAGTCTTATTAGAGTAATGATATTCCCTGCACGTTACTATGTACTGTAAGTGTAGGAAGGAGAGTGGACAGGAGATTTGGGTCTAATGAGAAGTAGTCTTCAAGCTGACAGTAGGCTATTATCAAACCTATAAAAAATTACTTTAGTTTTAGCAACCTCACCAATCTTTTATTTGGATAAACATCCAGAAAGAAACCAACAGTTACTCATGTTGACTGAGAGGGTCTGATAATTGGTCCTGTCATCTCCCTAACCTACAGTCCTCTCAGAGGAACGTATAATTAATCACCTTGGCATCATTTGGATCACAGACGAGTGAAGCCTTCAACATTACTATAGATACCAGACTACGATGGATAGTGGAAACACTGGCTTCAGTTGAAATTATTAGCTTTGTTCCTGTACCTGCTCAATGCTGATTAATATGTCAGAGCCTGGAGCACTGTACGGTACTTTAACCAAATGCTCAGAGTCATTTTAGAGGCTTTGATCTTTTAACTTCAAACTTGTATTGTGTGCTACTGTGGAAAATGAGCGGTACTGTGTTTCCTTTTTGTAGTTTTAACCATAGTTCCATGTTGCATGTATGCCTGCATGTTTAAATACACAGCGCTGTTTGTATTTTAAACACAATTCACATACCGTAAGCTGAACGAGAAAAGTTTAGCCACCTTCATTTTATTAAGAAAGAGATTAAGCTGTCCTGCACATGCATATTCATAAGCATTGCTACCCTCAATTCAACTTAATGTTATTCCTCTCAGCAGCAATCAATACGATTTTATATTAAATGACACACTGGAAACATCAAGGTTCTTGGTCTATAGCACAGTATTGTTGGTTTGAGCAGAAAAGGCTGGTGAAAAGCTTCATTGATGTTAAATCATTTGCAAAGGTTTCTCTTCTCTTTAATGCTTAATGGCATTTCTGATTTCAGCTTGAAGACTGTCTTACGAGTCTTACTCTCAGCAGATTAGCATGCTGCCATGCTTTCTGTAGTTTCAGTTAGTTCCATTTTCAGTTACCTGAGGCACTATATTAAGACTGCTTATAGGACCTGTCCAGAACTTGCTAACAGATTTTGGTTACAAAACCACATTCCTCCCCATGGCCCTTCAGAATTTTTTTTGTGTAATGTTATTTTTTAAGGAACTTGAACATTTCCAAACAGCCGACTGCTTCAACTAAAACTTCAGAACAGAAGGGGTTTGAGATTTATGTAAGGCTGTTGCTCATTGGAATTAGCTGATGCAGTCAAAAGACTCCTCATGTTATAAATATTCTATGCACAGCTTTAAGACCATTGCTATTGTAATTATATTTATGCTATTTCCACATAGAAGATGAAAATGTATAGTATAATTAAAGAGTAAGTAGCGGGGTTCCAAAAAGTATAGCGCCATATGGCTCCACGTCTTACTACAACTGTTTAAATAATGTACCTGTAATTTTTCTTTTTATTGTTAGCATCCTGACAGCTTTTTACACTTCTAACTTTAAAGTTTCAAAGCTCTTTTCAAATTGGCCGCTCTAGTGCACTGGGGTTTGAGATCTGTCCTCTAAATCACTGTAGGAAGAGTGATAGAAAAATAAAAAAACAAGTGCTCTTTTGTTTCTGTTCCTTACCTCATCATGGATCGTTATTGCTGTGTTACTTATTTGACAATGTGGGCGATAGTCCTCAGTGCACTAGCCATTTTCAAAAGAGCTCTGGAATAGACTTTCAAGTTATACGTGCAAAAAGTTGTCAGGTTGTTAACAGGGAAAAGAAAAATTACAGGTACGTTATTTAAACAGTTGTAGCAACACGTGGGGATGAATAATACTAGATTTTTCAGAACCCCTCTACGTACTCTTTAAATTACGTGGATGTGAGGCAATGGATTTATTCTGTTTCACAAATTTAGCCATGAAAGCAAGATGCTTTTCTCTGTCAGATTTTGTTCAGGAGTGTATAAATTAAACCTGGAGACTGAGGTTTGTCAGAGACAATCTCAGTATCCAGAGTCTGCTTCTTTAAATTCCTCTCAGCCGCTTACTTGGGTCTGTGCCTGCTGTCAAGACAAGAGTTTTCCAAACGAATTGGGCCCATTTGTCAGTTTAAAGAGAGCTCAAGCTGTTTCCTTCTTTAACTGTGTTTGTCATCTTTAGAGTTTTCTTTTTTCTTTTTTTCTCTCCACAAAAGGGCGCTGTACTCAGTTTGGTATGTCACATCACAAACAGAGAGGCTGAAAGCATGTTGAACTTTAGTAGATCTACACTTTAGTGGATTCTTCACATCAGGCAGCAAGTGTCAGCTATTCACTACTGTAAGTGCCTTTGAATTTCCCATCAACTGTTCTCACCCAGAGCCTCTGTGTCATTCATAGTGGGCAAGTAAAAATACAATTGTGTTTAAAATTCAGGACATGTAGAATGTGTGTACCTCATACTTGAGGCAGTAGTTCAATTTGGAGCTTCAAAACAAAACCAGTCTCCATTGCTGTCAGTGTTAGTTTAAAACTGCCGTTCAGTGATGTGTGTTTACTTTGCATCAGTTTATGGAAATGCATGTGCAGTAGTAAACAATGGCCGCAGAGGCCTGTCCTGTGACACAAACAGCGGACTGATGCTGGCAGACATGGGGCGGACACGAGCCGTTGAGAATTCAGGCGAGATTGTATTAATGAGAAGCTTAATCAGAAAGAGGTCACTGCATTTATTCTAGAAAGAAAAATCTCGACCTTTTCAAATTAAGTAGATGGATTGGCCTGAACTGCTGATATAATTCTATGCTCTGAATAAAACAGAAAGCAAGCAAGTAAATCCAAATATCCCACTTCTACAAAATGCTGAAGAAAGCAGCTTTCACCAAATTACTGCATGGTTGGCTATTGTTAACTCGGAAACACAGGAGTGTGGCTTGACTCTTTTTTTTTCATCATTAAATGTTAGCTTAAGATTTTTATTCTTGACCCATTTCCTATGTTTCAAGTGCATCTTGATAGATATACAAATAGTTTATCTCAGTAAATCAGCTAAAGACAGGCACTGACTGAGCAGTAAGTGCCTAATTTCCTTTTGGATAATTTTGTGCGCAGGGTTCTTTCATAATGTCTGCATTGTGTGTGGGAATGAGGCCATGTGCCCTCAAGTGTGAACAATGGTAGCACAGGCATTAATTCTCAATGATTTTGATTGAACTGTGTGACATTCATTTAAGTTAAAACTTAAAGGGTTAAAGTGCACTATACTGGACTGTTTACTCACAATATAGTTTTTTAAAAACAAAATACACATACCGTTATATACATTTCAAAAAAATAATAATTTTACAGTGTCAAGCAGCTTATGTTCCCATTTTATTTTACTTAAAGAGACCTTTTACCTTGTCTGGTTCAATTGGATTCATTTTCTGGGTAGGTACATGCAGCAGTCCCTTCACATACAAAATTCATGAAAACAGTTTTAACTACAAGCTACAAAGGAAATACAAATATACGGTAATAAAACAATGTATACTGTAACATTCTTACAAAATGTCACGGGCATTCAGTGTTATTATATCTAATAAACCATAACTGTTAATCGCATAGTTAATAACATGTTTATAGATTATATATAATGATGCATCCCTAAACTTGTAAACAACTGAGCATTCTGATAACAATACTAATTAATCATGTGAAATTGACTATTTTGTGTGATTGTATCCCATTGGGTCTAAGAATAGAAATGTTGTGGCTGGGAAAATTGACAGTCCAATGTGTTGGAAAGTGATTTGTTTAATTCTTTCAGGTATCTTTTTGTGTTATAACATGTTTGTTGTAGCACTTATTAGAGTGGAAGTGCATTTGCACAGTATGAGAAGAACACTGCAAAGAGCACTTATATTCTCCTGGGAAACGGGTCTTTAAAATAACATCTGGAGCTGCTTTTGTTTGGCACATTCATCTGTACTACTTTGTAAAAAATAGAATCCCGGTGTTTTATATTAAATGTTTTTTCTGTGCACGGGCAAGGTGTCCTGGTCATGACAGAATCCATGGCTTCCACTAATTAGTTGTCAGAAGTGGGAAATGTTAACATTCAGCTGCAGTACAGAGAGTCTATCTTTATTGGTAGTTTACAGAATCCTGTGAAGCATGGTTTTCTGGTTTGGCAGAAGAATGCAGTGAAGTAAAATGAGAAACACTGTTTGGAAAGCAACACTCTATAAAGTTATTCTAGGTAGGTCATAGAACCACGGGCCCTTATTAAACAGAAACGCATTCTTGAGGTGACATTGTCATGCAGAGCCTTGACTGTCTATAGAGTTTTGAAATAAAAGACTCTTTCAGTAAAGTACAAGTAATAGTGCCTTCAGACTAAAAGAAAAGAAAACAACGTGGTAATTTAAAGGAAAAGTAGAGTCATTTTGTTTTAAGAAAAGTACTGTCTTTTTTTCATAAAAAAAAAATATTAGCCTTGCAAATTGCACTCTCTGATGTATGTATAAATGCACATTCAGGGGAATTAGAACTGAATGACCGAGGAAGGGTTTAATAAAATAAAATGCCTAAAAACTATATATAGACTATAGCCTATAGACAGTCTACACCCCCTTTCAAATTTTTTCACCTTTTGTTGCCTTATAGTCTGGAATTAAAAATGCATTAAAATATCCTACCCCACAACTTCCACGTGAAAAAAATATTCTAGAAATTTGTAGAAAATTAATTAAAAATAAAAATTAGCTCAGGTGTAACCAACCGCCTTCAAAATCACAAACCAAGTTAAGGGCCTCACCTATGTTAAATTGTAGTGATTATCATGATTTCAGGATCAATTCAGCAGTTCCTACAGGTTCCCTCTGCTGGGTAGTGCATTACAAAGCAAAGACTCAACCATGAGCACCAAGGCTCTTTCAAAAGAACTCTGGGACAAAGTTGTTGAAAGGCACAGATCAGGGGATGGGTATAAAAAAAATCAAAGGCCTTGAATAACCCTTGGAGCACAGTCAAGACTATTATTAAGAAGTAGAAGGTGATAGTACCACCAAGACCCTGCCTAGATCAGGCCATCCCTCCAAACTGGATGACCGAGCAAGAAGGAGACTGGTCAGAGAGGCTACACAGAGGCCAATGGCAACTTTGCAAGAGCTATAGGCTTTTATGGCCAAGACTGGTCAAAGTGTGCATGTGACAACAATATCCCAAGTACTCCACAAATCTGGCCTGTATGGTAGGGTGGCAAGAAGGAAGCCATTACTCAAGAAAGCCCACCTTGAATCCCGTTTGAAGTATGCAAAAAAACACTCAGGAGATTCTGTAGCCATGTGGCAAAAAGTTTTGTGGTCTAACAAAACTAAAATTGAACTTTTTGGCCTAAATGCAAAGCCTTGTTTGGGGAAAACCCAACACAGCGCATCACCCAAAGAACACCATCCCTACTGTGAAGCATGGTGGTGGCAGCATCATGTTGTGGGGATGTTTCTCATCGGCAGTGACTGGGGCACTTGTCAGGATAGAAGGGAAAATGAATGGAGCAAAGTACAGAGAAGTCCTTGAGGAAAACCTGCTGCCCTCTGCAAGAAAGCTGAAACTGGGACCGAAGTTCACCTTTCAGCATGACAACGACCCAAAGCACACAACCAGAGCTACACTGGAGTGGCTAAGGAACAAAAAGGAAAATGTCCTTGAGTGGTCCAGTTGGAACCCCAGCCTAAATCCAATTGAAAATTTGTGGCATGACTTGCAGTCCATCATCGCTCCCCAAGGAACTTGACAGAGCTTGAACAATTTTGTAAAGAAGAAAGGTAAAATATTGCCAAATCTAGGTTTGCAAAGTTGGTACAGAACTATCCCAACAGACTCACAGGTGTAATTCCTGCCAAAGGTGCTTCCACCAAGTATTAACTCGGGGATGGAGACTCCAATTATAATCTTTCACTTTTGTATTTTTAATATATAATTTTTGTCTCAATAAAAAAGTTTTTCCCCATACAGTGTGGAGTATGGTGTTTAGATAAATGGAAAACAAATCCATATCTATAGGATATGCACATACATACTGTACCAGATCTGTAGGCACTGTATGTATGTGTGTGTGTGTGTGTGTGTGTGTGTGTGTGTGTGTGTGTGTGTGTGTATATATATATATATATATAATGTGTTCAATTGAACTATGTAAACCACTATTGTACAGTCTAAAACATCTGGTCATCATAGTCTTGACAACAATATAGAAATCTCTGTATTTCTTCCTATGTATGTGAAAAATATATTTGCAAAGACATTTTTTTATGTGAATCAAAACTGGTGAGTTTTAGCTCCAATATTGCCTTTACAAAATGGGGACAAACATTTCTGATTATTCAAACTACAAAAATATTGCTTTTTTTAATGAATTTGGATACGAAATAATTATTCTGTTTTAATGATGCTACAGCAATTAAAACGATACTGCTGTACAGATTAAAATGTGCGTTAATTGAATCTTCATAAAATACATTATACCTAATCAAGAGGGTCCTGATTGTAAAGCAGAGGGAACAAAGGCAGCTGCTGTACATCACTTTGTTAATGAACACTAGGCTCGGCTTGAATCACTTGCTGAGACTCAACTTTTAACTCAATCTCTTAAACAAAATCTAATTATGTTGTTTGTCATGCAACAAAAACAAATGGAACTTAAAAAACATTTAACTGCTTTTCTATTTCATTTGCATTGTGTTGATGTTCCACTATCCTCCACTTCATCTATGCCTGAGCTGTACTTCATGCCTGTTCCAACATGTTTTCTGTGTATTAATACAGTCAACATGTAGACTCTTGAATTATTGTTTTGCTATGTGTGTATGAGTGATAACATTTTCCACCTTTTCTTTATAAACAAATCAATAAAAGTGCTAAAAAAATGATCCACTTTTTCAAAATTGCCACATCACATATTCATTATGTATATAATTGCTGCAGAAATGCCCCTTTATATGTGCTTGGGTAGATTTTAAATGCATGTCTTCATCTTTCTGCCACAGACTGTCACTCTGCATTTTGTCAATGACTGGTGGACTCAATCAAAGCACTGGTAGGCAACCTAGAAAGTTAGCTCAACTGCCGACTCAAGACTTTTTTGTCAGCTGCTGAAATGAGCTTTTCTCTGCATGAAAAGATTCACAGACCACATGTAATATGCATGCAATACTTTTAATAAAAGGAAGTTTGTAAAACAAGGTTGGTAACAGTACAGGTAAAATATCTTTATCAGTAATGTACTGGAATTTTTTTTTTTTTTTAAGGTAACAGAATGGTGTGGTCTGTGAAATCAAACAAGAATGTCTCTTAGTATGCTCTTAGTTCTCTTAGTTCTATACATTTACACTGCTGCTTCTCATTTTTTCTGAATTATCGCCAGAGATAATCTAAGTGATCTTGATCTTCAAAAAACTCAACCTTCTCGCCCAAAAAAGCATGCCTTATATCTGTGTGATGAACCATGGCAAACCCTGTTATTGGTTATAAAGAAGAGAGATGTTGCTTGCTGTTCTGTAGTCAGGAACAGTAGCTAAGAGACAACGCAATTTGGATTCTGACATGTAACGATAATGCAGGGGTACAAATCATTTAGAAAATTGGTGCTATTCTGTTTGAAAGATTACCCCAGACAACCTACCTGCTTTAAGGAAATCCATGGCAAGACTCATAGCAGCCTGTAATATTATTTTTTTTTCTTAGTACTTAAAAAGAAGATATTTTAGATGTGGGTAGATGTAGTTTATTATTATTATTATTATTATTATTATTATTATTATTATTATTATTATTATTATTATTATTATTATTATTATTCAATTGAAATTATGAACCATTAAAAATTAGATCTAATTAACAAAATGATGAACAGTATTAGAATATAATATATATATATATATATATATATATATATATATATATATATATATAGATATATATATATATATATATATGGTCAGTTTTCAAACTCATGGGACGACCTTTGATCAAAAAAAAGTATGAACTGTTACAATGTGTAGCATCGTGAAAAGTGAAAACACATGTTACAATATACAAAACAAAACATAAGGAGTATCAAAGCAATGTTCAAGAAAATTGAAAATTGTCTCTAAATCTTGGATTCCTCAAAATAGCCACTCTTTGCCTTAATAACAGCCTCACAAACACGTGGCATTCGGCTAACAAGTTTCAGCAGTAAATCACCCGACATGTCTTCCCAGCTCTTCTGCAGCAATTCCCAGAGATGTAGGGCACTTATGGGTAGCTTTGCTTTGACTCTTCTGTCCAGTTCGTCCCATACAAGTTCTATGGGATTGAGGTCTGGAGACTGGGCAGGCCAGGTCATTAGATTGAGTTGTCCTTCACTTTCCTTCTTTGCTAGATAGTTCTTGCACAACTTTGAGGTGTGTTTCGGGTCATTATCTTGCTGTAGAATGAAGGACTGCCCAACTAGCCGTAATCCTGATGGAATGGCTTGCCTCTGAAGTATGCTATGATAGCCATGCTGGTTGAGCTTGCCAATGGACTTGGTAAAGATCACCAACTCTGTCACCAGCAAAGCAACCCCAGACCATGACACTGCCTCCTCCATGCTTGACAGTGGGAACCACACATGCAGAACTCATATGCTCACCCTCTCTGCGTCTTACAAATACTCGGTGGTTGGACCCAAATATTTCAAATTTTGACTCATCGGTCAGACCGACTTCCACTCCTCAAAATGTCCAGTTTCTATGTTTTTTGGCCCAGGCAAGTCTCTTCCTCTTATTCTGCACTCTTAACAATGGTTTCGTTGCAGCAATTCTTCCAGTTAGGCCAGCTTCACGCAATCTCCTCTGAACAGTTGATGTTGAAACATCTGTACTTCTTGTAGCATTTAGCTGAGCTTGTATTTCAGGGGCAGTTAATCGCCGGTTTCGCAGACTTGTGACTCAAATGAACTTGTTCTCTGATTCTAAGGTCACCCTTGGCCTGTCTGACCTTGTTCGATCCTCATGAGTTCCAGTTTCTTCAAATCATTTGATGGTCTTGGCCACAGCAGTTATAGACACTTGCACAGTTCTTGTGATTTGTCTTAAAGATTGACCTTCATTTCTTAAAAAGTCTTTTTTCTTTGCTTAACTCAGCATATTTTGCCATTTTCTGCTCCCTTACATTCAGGAATGACAAACTTGTGCCTGTTAATAATAATTGGTGACAAAGGTTAATTAGGTAGCATGCCAGTTAACTCAGAGAACATCTAACAAAGACACTTTTATACTTAGGCCAGTGTTCTAACACCGTGTTATACACATTTCAGACTTTTAACTGACTTGGGCTTCAGACTGAAATCCCCTTGCTTTGGGTGACCATTTCATTGAAATTGACAAGATTTACATTTTCATTTAAAAATTTAATTTTTGAATGCAATTCACTTATGATTATCAGCTTATATAAGTACATGTATCATATAATGAAATATTAAGTGTTTATAGACAAGTTTATAGAGTTAAAAGCATTGATAATCATGAAAAACCTGGTTTCAAGCAGGTGTACCTAAACTTTTGACTGGTACTGTATATACAATCACTTAACACTAAATGACATACAATAATTAGTCTCGTATCCGACTACTGTGGGACCAGAGTAAGGGCGGGTATGTAAAAAGTCAGATAAATGAATCTTGTTTTAAATACCATTATACACAGCTGTAACAATTACTATCATCACACAATTATTGTTTTGAGATTCAGCTTTTATTAGGAAGCTCCCCTAAATACCTTGTTTAGAAAGATACAGGATATCAATGCTTGTGACAGTGCAGCCATCTGCCATGTGGGTGTGTGCATTCCTGCTGAGTGACAGGCAGGAGATTGAGGCAGAGATTGAAGTTGATACACCCCGCAGGCGAACAGGATTTATTTACATATCAACATACTGAACATCAGAATTTCATGTTGCTGGTGCTATTTGAGACACCCTGGGGCTAGAATCAAGTACCATAGCACCAAATTTGCACCCCTGTATGCAAGTTCTTGTGGAAATGTATTATGGGACTAATGGCAGACATGACTATACATCTTTATAACTGTTTCAGCAGTATAAAGACGTCTGATATGTGTTGTGACATAGATCAGGAGAAAAATGCAGATCAAAGCAACTGTCAAAAATGCTTGTAGGTTGCCTGGGTAAACTGTAATGTTGCAATAGGACATGCCACAATAATAATAAGCTAGATGAGAAAGCATCTGGAAGTACTAACCTGTGGCTCGGGTACTGCTTTCATGGCCTTTGTTAATAAAAGCCACTTTCTTCCCTTGCCTGTCTGTGACCACCGCAGAGCTGCAAATGGTACCTTTTTCAAAGGGTTAGGAGGGAGAACAGCTCCCAGGCCAAAACAAGTGAACAAGATCATGCTGATGAGTGAGTTTGAGTCACAGTTTCCCCAGTGCTGCTATGCACTTTCTGACAGATACTAATATATGTTGTCACTGTGCTGGATTTGTAGTAACTGTGAGAGAAAACAGAGCAGCAGCAGCAGCAGCAGCAGCAGTGCTGTGATTGCAAAGTGTGAGTCGACCCCTCCTGCAGCTCCTGCCTCTTTAACTGGAGGAGGAAGTACATCATCATAAGGAAACGGCCAGCCAAGTAAGGGAGTTAGCCCAGAATACCTCCCTCATCCCCACTTGTTATAAACCTTCCCACAAGTACAGCACAGATTCTCTAGTTTTACCAGGTGATAAAACATGTGCCTCAAAGGCTGCAGTGACAGTGAACGTGTCACTATTCATTCAAAAGATTAATTCCCCTTCCCAGGTCGCTAATGGGCCTAACAATATGTCATGTCATTTTCTTTTTTTGCTTTTTTTTTTTTTTTTTTTTTTTTTGTTTTTCTCGTTTTAATATTTTATCAGTTAGAAAATGAATTTATCAGCCTGAAATAGAAGCTCATTTTTATTTGGAAAAAAGGTTAAATGCTAGAAAAAAAAAGTGACTATATTCTTTTACATTTTGCAATTATAGGATCCCAAGATGTAATGTTTCAGACAGGGAGTTATTTCAGTCCCCTAAAGAATTTTACTAATTTCTTAAAATATTCTTAGATTATCTTCTGATTCATCCTAATTTTAGAAAGAGTTTTTTTTTTTATATATATATTTATGTGTGACCTACTGTACTATGGTTTCAAGCCTTTGCTTTTGGAAATGAGGGTAACTTTGAACACACCATGAAAAGCAAACTCTTCTATTCTCTGTCTGGATCAGCAGATGCTATAGCAGTGCGTGGGAAGCCTTTGTGATAAGAGCTGGCTTGCGTGAATGCAGGCTTTCTTTCCCTGTCAAGTACACCATGCCAGCTGAAAAGGCAAAGGGGCAAAGCATCACTCAAGAAGAAATGTGTTAGGATTATACTAAACACCTTGCTTTGCAAATCTGAGATCCTCTATAATTCGTTTTTGCTGACTGAGGAATTAGCCTTTATCATAAAAAAAAAAAAAAAAAAAAAAAAAAAAAAAAAAACAGCGGCATTTCTCAGTTGCAGAGATGCTGAAGGTTTTACTGCTCAGAAACTTTCCATTAATCTATCTAAATGTGAAAACTGTCCTCACTTGACGTCATAGTGAAATTGATTTTATTCCTTTTAATAAATTAGCAGCTTATTATCAGGCTTAAAGAGTAAGTAGTGGGGTTCCAAAAAATATAACGTTATACATCCCCATGTGTTGCCACAACTGTTTAAATAATGGATCTGCAATTTTTCTTTTCATTTCCTGACAACTTTTTACACTTATAACTTTAAAGCCTGTTTCAAAGCTCTTTTCAAAATGACTACTCTAGCGCACTGGTGTTTGAAATCTGGCCTTTAAATCAGTGGGTCCCAAACCGATCATGAGGACCCACTGTGTTTGCTGGTTTTAATTCCAACTGAGCTCTCTATTACTTAACTAGACCCTTCATTGAACTGATAATTTACTTAATTAAACATTTTTTTAATGTCATTTTCAGCTCTTCATTTGCATATTTCAAGTTGGTTGTAACATTTTATAAGTAACATGAACTCTGCAACTGTTTAATAGCTGAACACAGTTAAAAAAGGGTTAATTAATCAAATATCATTTCAATTTGGAAAACAGTATCTCCATTGTTAGTTGCTATGTTATATTTTTTTGGTATCGTGCATGGATTATACAAAGCCTGTCTTTGCTATGTGCTAATGCTCAGGTTACTTCTTGGATACACAGAAAAGATATAAAATGCATGTGGTATAGATATAAGGGGTAAATATTGTCAACTGATGCACAGCTGAAAATAAAATCATAATTATGTAACCCTAAGATAACTAATTAAATCATGTCAGTGTATAATAATAATAATAATAAATAATAATAATAATAATAATATAAATGAACATTCTGGGGATTGATTTTCTAGTGTGTTGTGTTGAGTGAAGTAATAATTTTCTTGGACAGCAACAGCAGTCTGACGTTTTCTACACGTCTAAACAAGTATTCATAGAGTTGTAATCTATGTAGCCTCATATCATAAAATAAATTAAAGTGTTTAAATAAATATTGCTTAAGACTAGGATATTGAATATTGAACGCAGTCTTGAAAGAGTGCTGTTGTAATTTTTAAAAGTATAATTATGGTATAAGTGTAATTGAGGGTATCTGTTTTTTAAAGTGCCATTTCTTCCAACGCCAGCTTGGGTGGTTTCTTTATGAAAGACTTTTTGGTGTGCCTTTTCCGTTCTCCTTCCATTACAGAAAGCACTTGAGAAAGCATAACTCCAATATATGTGTTGTAGGGTTATCTCTTATAAATGTTCCCCATAGTAAAAGCATAACAAAATGTAATAAAACACAGTAAAAGCATGATAAAGCACAGCAAAGCATTGTAAAGCCTAGAGAGGTATGGTAAAGGGTATTAAAACACATGGTAAGCTGTAGTAAATGCACAGCGTAACATGGGAAGCATGGGAAGTCTTTGGTTTTAGCGCTCCCGCTGTGTCCCTGCTGAACATATTACACTTACAGCATAAAAACACCAGTATTTATTCATTTCTTCTTCATTTTTAAACTGCTCTGTTGGTGGGCTGCTTTGGTTCTAGTAATAAGTGTTTCCTCTGGTGTTGTTTTGCCATTATCTGTTCTGTTATGACACATTTTGCGCAAATGAATGACTATTTGCATTACCTGTGCTCTCCTGACCCATGCACACCACATGCCTGTGCTTTTACCAGGTGAGCCACTCAAGGACTAGGGGTGTGCTGATACTTGCCTTTAAGAAATATTAAGAAGTATTTATTGGCAGGTACTACAGTAAATAAATCCATTCATTAATGTGTTGATTTCAAAACAAGAAAAGCTGTCATTGTCAGCACTCCCTGGATGAGAGGACCCCAATCACATTGTTTTAAAAAGGAACCAATCAGGAGTATAATGGAAATAGACAGTTCCTTTTGTGGGATGACAAGTTGTATATGGTTGTGATTCCAGAGGTAAAGTGGTTAAAAAAATAACTAAATAAATATTTCAGAATTGCTCTTCCATGTTGAAACTGATAAACATAGCTCCGTTTTTAATCGCTGTGGTATTTTGCAGCATTAAAAACAGGCAATTGAGTTTTAGGTAAGCTACTATTTTCTGTGGAATATTTTTTTATTACAAGTGACCGAAATGCTTGGTATAACTTTTTTATTCCGCGAGTTGGAATTGCTCATCAATAGTGCGCATGTTAGTAAATGTAACAAAAGGGGTCACCAGCAGGTTGGAGAAAATGGGATAATGCTACATTTACCACCGTTTGACAGTAAACCCTCTGTAATTAGACTTCTGGTCCCAATCTTCACCATCCACATTGTCCTTTACATCTTCTGACTTTAATTAATATGTCCATATGTTACCATAATGTAATCTTCCCTTTGCAATCCAATGAAGGGAGACAAATTGAAAATGAATGGGGGTGGTGCCATTTCCAGTGACAGTTAATCTATGGTTATTCTGCTGTAGGAATTTGAAGCAGAATTACACAGAATCCTGTGTCTCCTGTGCTGCAATAAAATAATTCTCCCAAGCCACTACTTAGACCAGCCTATTATCAGCTAATTCAGAATGTGGTTTTACTGCAGTGCATGAGATTTCAGAACCCATGTGAGGTTCACTCAAGACAAAAGATGATATGAAGCAGAATTGAGTCTCCCCTGAAGTGTAAAAGTCATGATGACTTACTGGCTAGTAGCACTGCAGTGTATACCGCTGAGTCATTTAATGTATCCTGCATAGCATTCAGCTGGACTGCAGTTTCATTCACATCAGCTGCTCACAGATATCAAAAACACATGCATGTATTCTATATATACACAAGCAGCAACAGCAGCACATTTGTTTTCATTTAGCTAAAGCCTTATATCACCCATACGTGTGTGTTTATGAAAAAAAGTCACTAAATCAGCCAATTTCCACATTTTCGATCAAAGTCAAAGCTTCAAAGCAAAGTCACCAGCAAAGAGTCTTCTCAAGATTAATAACAAAACCATTGCATCTCCACTCCTCTGGCGTTGTTTATCACATTATAATGCATGCCTTTGTTTCATATAGAATTGATTATTGTAATGCCCTTTTTTCTGGTGTCCCAAAGCATGTGGTATCCCTCTTGCAGCTTGTTCAGGATACCGCTGCTAAAATTATGACTAAAACGAGGAAAAGTGAACATATTACCCCTGTTTCGGTAGCTTTACACTGGCTCCCTGTGCAGTATAGATTTTAAGATTTTGCTGTTAAGTTACAAGGCTCTGAATGGAATATCATCTAGTTATTTGCAGGAGTTACTGGCCCTGTATCTTCCAATCCGCACTGAGATCACGGGATGTGGGGCCGTTGGTTATTCCTAGGGTCAACAAAAGCAACACGGGAGGGAGGGCTTTTTCCTGTAGAGCTTCTAAATTATCTAAATGCTAGAAGTCTCAGAAACAAAAAGAACTTGAAGCTAATGCACTAACAAGTAACTATGATGTGATAGGTGTTACAGAAACTTGGTTATCCACGAGTGATGGAGATGAAAATAATATTAGTGGGTATACACTGTATAGGAAAGACAGGCAGGACAAAAGATGCTGAGGGGTTGCTCTATACATCATAAGTAGTCAAGTCCAGGTGTTAAATCTGGAAGAAAGAAACAAACAGAATCAATATGGGTCAGAATAATGGACATAACATTAGGGGCCTGCTATAGACCGCCAAATTGAGGCACAGAGCAAAATAATCTGTTATACAATGACATTAGAAATGCGTGCAGCAAGGAGAATCCATATAAAATCTAACGCAATCTGTCAAAGCACAGACTAGAGGGGGGACATGTCATGATTTAGTCTTTTCAAATAATGAAGACAGAATAACAAAAGCAAACTCAGACTACAACATGGTTTCATTTGAAATGCTTTCATTTGAGGCCTCACCAATAATTTCCAAAAGCTAAAAAACATTTTGCATATTCATTTGATTTAATTGAGAAATATAAACACATTTAAGCATGTTAGATAAATTTAAGTCCACAGAAGCGCTAGTGTAATTATTTAAAAGTCTCACTAGTCTGCTAGTGAAAGCGCAACACCAGAAAGCTGGTATGCTGCCGCAGTGCTGCGTGACGCACAAACCTCGAGTGCCTCACAAAGCTGCTTGTTACCATGGCAACTCACCATGCCGGGTGAGTTGCCATTTCTGAAGGCGTTGCTATGGTAACCACAGCTTGATGAGGTACCGACTGGATTTGGAGCAGTTAGAATTTGTGTGATTTTAATTTGTTCAATAATCTAATATTATATGCGACCTGAGGAAAATAAGTTTTACAGTAAGATCTCAAGAAGAGAGTCGTTAAATTGTTAAGGACGGCAGAATAACACTAGCACTGGAGATTTTAAAGAAAGACGGTAAACGAACCCGGCAAGTTCATAAAATGGAAAGCAGCGCTGTAAACAAACTACTGTTGGTCATGTTTCCTTCTTTCAACTAAATAAGGCAAGGTTACATCTCTTTTAATGGATGTAAAACTATCAATTTCTTGCCACGACATGACAAGCTGTCTTGTTTGTTTTGAATGAATGATTTTGTGATATTGTATTTGTGTCTTTATTGTGAGTGTTCCACTCTGGTGTCACATAATGACTTGTAGAACTAAATACTACGTGATTTTAAGGTTCTGATTTGCCAACTGATTATAAAAATTCTGTAAATTGTGTATTGTTTACAGTGCTAATGTTGTTTTTTTAATTGATGGGGGTATATTTTACATACCCACTGTAGTCTGTTATTTGAATGCATTAAAATGCTCTCAGCAGAGGTATACATGAAATCAGCTGAACAAAGTACATTTGCTTTTAGTAAAACATTGAGTAGGGGTGGTAATAACTATTTTAACTATTGGCTTTAATTGGGAATTACTCTGGTTAAAACAGACTCGCTTATAACGTATACGTACAGTTTTACTGATCCGCCAGGATGTCTTTTGCATTTAATACATACAGTTTAATAGATACAGTACCTTTAAATACATAGTTTTCCTGTTCCACAGTAGATATTTTGTGCAAGTAAAGCACATCCGACAGTAAATGACAGTCACAGTGGCACTTGTGACGTCAGGCAGGAAAACAGTTGCTGTTTTCTTTTATTCCTCTGTCTTTTTGTTGGCACAGTCGTTGTAACAGGAGAGAAAAAACCTCACGCCTGACTGTTCTGCGCGTCTCAATGATGTCATCGACACAAGTTAAACAGCATTTACTTTACAAAAAGGGTAATATCTTAAAAAGGTAAAATTCTGATATTTTCAGCTTTTGTTCCCACACCGCTTTGAAATGTATGGTGTTATGTTTGGAATTACTATTTAATAAAAAAAAAAAAAAAAATACACATTTTTGATAATATAACAAGCATATAATTAATGTCTAAAATATGTAAGAGAAGTTTAATAATAATTGTCTCTGGATTGAGTAGAACACGTTTCTATAATAATGTTGTATAATTCAATTGTACAGGGTGCAGCCTGTCTCGTTGTGAACACCATTCAATGCATTGATAATCACCTACGGACCCCAGGTTTGGCTCATGGGTGACCACTATTCAAATAAGTCTGATGTGTCTTGATTACGCCTATGGAATGCATTGATTACAGTCCAATTGGGTGTTAGTATAAAGAGAAAAATAGCCAGACAAGCAGGGAGTAAGGAGTAAGGCTCTGATTCAATACTTCCGGTAATACAATCGATAATGAAAGTGAAGTGGTTCATCTTTGGTAAATCCCTGAGATGGATTTACATCCTATAACACTCGCTGTACTGTTTCAAGTATGTATTTATTTATGCACTGTGTTTAACCTACTGTTTATTTGTATTGTATTTATTTAATGTGGTGCTTGCTTTAACAGCTGTCTCTGAGTGATTGATGCATTAGATCTGCTCATGTCAGAGCATTGCAAAGTGGAGCGCTGGTATTGCGTATCACAGACCGTATAAGTGTTGTGATGCTTTTTGTGACGTGTAATGCACAGTGATAGTGCTTCAATATATCACGTACTGTAGCATGAACTGTCAGTTTTAAGCTATATGCTATTTTATTGTGAGTTTTGATCGTAGGTCATAAATGCCATATCTATTTTGGGCATTCCATCCTACGAATGAGATATTTAATCAATGTCCTATTGTAAGTGACTCTGCATATAAGGCACAGTTCACAGCCTACCTCTGTAAAGTGCTTGTGATGGTGGTCCACTATGAAAGGCGCTGTATAAAAATAAAGATATTATTATTATATATTGTACATTCAACTAAATGCAACCATCTATGTCTGGTTGATATAGCACACTTGATTAGGAACGTTGTGTGTGTCATTCCCTGTGTAGGTATTTGTTTAATTTAGTTTGAGTAAAGGGACAGTTTATTTAAAGCATTTTTTATTTACCAGTAATCACATTCATTTTGTTAAATGAGGAGGTAATAAATAAATAAATAATAATAAAAATACAGTCATAATTTCCCTTAAAATAATGTTGAAGACTGCTTTGATCTGAAGCAGGAGTTTAGCTTTTCTGCAGCATCATTCATTTTGTGCAAGCATTTAATAGTCCCTGAGGAGCCTTTCTGCAATTATTGCACTTCTACATGGACCTCTCCACGATTTCAGTGAGACAGGCCAGAGAATTAGCCACTAGATGCTGACACAATGCTGACTGTGTTTACGGAAGGTTTATGAAGTAAGGTCTCTGTGGAAAGTAGGCACCTGACTGCGAAGAAACTCTATTAAGTGAAGATGAGTTTTTTTCTCATCAATTCAGACAACAATTGGCAGTTACTGTGTGAGCTGCACAAATTGTTTTATCTGTGCTAATATGTTCAAGCAGCAATTGAGGGAGACTACTGTAGCTACAGGGTTCCAATTATTTACGCATATGAGGTTCATTATAACTTCTTCGACTGAGCTTTTAAGTATTTCCACTATCCCTATACTAAAATAATACAGAATACCCCTCTAGTCTTACAATGTTGATGTTAAACAGGTATCAAGTGAGTTGTCAGATGATGATAATGGGCAACTATCTGACATTACAACCTATGGTGAGATAGGGGGTCTTGTTTGTCCACCCTTCTTGCAGTGTCAGTATTGTGAGTGGTCTCTTCAGACACTAATACAGAGGCTCGGTTATCCACACTGGAAGTTAGTATTTTGAGGCGTGCCTGCATACACATCATCAACTACAACACACTCCTTGGTGGTATATGTAGGACGTTTTAATTTATGCCCAATCCCACTGGATACCAAACGCGGAAACTTTTTGTCCGACAGGCGAGAAATAAAACCTGTTCTATTTTTATACTGTACATTACAAAATTATACTGAAATGATTTTAGGATGCAAGTTACAGAAAAGCAGATTGCAAATATGACATGTATACAGCCCCAGAGCGTTACCAAGTTAAGAATAAGTATGTATGTTTTTCATTTTGAGACAGATGACAATATGTTCTTATTAAACAGTGTTGATTCTGTTTTTTAACATGGAAAATGTTAATAAAAGTTATGCAAAATGCAGGTTTTCAGAGGAATGCAAAGGAAGCAATGTGTTTAGACGACTCAAATAATTGATTTGGCTATATGAAATACCTTTTTCTTTTAATAAGTCAGGTAAGATGTGGAACAAAAAATTTAGTAATTCTAACATCAGCAAAAGATAGTATACAATTCAAAAACATTTTTATATGGACAGGATTTTAAAATAAATGTCTGAGTCGCGGTGCTTTTACTATTCACCTTAAAGGTAAGTACATGGTCTCATTACACTCCCTTAATGTGTGAATTGGGAGCGTCCTGTACAGCAATATTTTGCTTTCTTGTCTGGAAATAATTCTTGCAAGCTCAAATAGTCTGCCTAAAAAAAGTACTTAAGTACTGAAAATTCTCTACAAAATTTTAGAAACAAATTCAATAACAGATATTTGACTCATGCAAGTGTAATATTTGGAAAAACACATACTTGCGATTTTTTGTCATTGCTAACAATCTGACACATTTGACTTCACAGGAATTTTACAGCACTAGAAAAGCTTTTCTTATTATGTCTTCAGATTGTTGTGCCCCAGTTCTGCTCCATTCCATGTTAGCAGGGTAGATTTATAATGCTGCCATCTATTACCACTGTTGATTTACACAGCCAGCCCTTTTGAAGGGGTGGGGTTGATTTTACCTGTTTTGTTGTGAGAGTTTATGAAATGACTCAGCCATCTGTACATACATTATTGTACTGCTAATAAAAAAAAACAAATAAAAAAACAAACTGACATACAGCTGTTGCGAAAAGTTTTCATCGCCTAGACTTTTAGAATAGAGACATTTTTTTTTTTTTTTTTTTTTTTAAACCTATATGGTCATAATTTAGCTCTTTTATTTAACATCATGTGATCAAATTATATTATATCAATTATATCACAAAAAGTCTACTGGAAGCCATAGATTAGTGAAGTATTTTGTATTAGATTTACAAACTTCAATATGTTAACATAACATTATTCAACAGGTTTCATTCGACTTTATGAAGCAAAATTTGTTAATTCTATAGGTTGAGGCAGAACTTTTGGCCATAGCAGTAGTTGTGGCATAAGTTTATATTAATGGCTGGATGGTGTGAATATATTTATATTAATGTAAGCATGTTTGTATGTATGCATATATGTATTTATACACATTACAGTATGTTGTTGCAGTTAAATCAGTTTTGCATGCTTCAGAAATCGTATTTGTGGCCAACCAGTCATGTCTTACAGATCTGGGAATACAGTACGTGTTTTATACAAGTTTGTACAGTGTACGGTTTTTGTTAAAACCAGGAAAAAATACTATTGAATGCATAATCACCCTGTACAAATACAGGCACTGATAAGCATTAAAGTCATTGTAACTCATTGTAAACACAAGTAGGCTGTCCAATGGGGTTTAGATGCCAAAAGTGCTAATAATGGTTTCCATGCTGTGGTTTATAATGAGATTGCTCTTAGCCCGATAAGTTTTTGCAGAGACAGGATTATCGGGAGTGAATATGAGGTATTATGGGATTTGGGGAGTCACTGCCTCTCATTGCTTTAGTGTTAAATATATTAATCCCAATTTGTATTGGAGGGACCGGCTAAAACTACCCTTTAGTGCACACTGTTGTTGAAAAGATGAGCAAAATAGTTTTTTTCTGGACACTTTCACCTCTTCACATTTCTTGCCTCCTTCAACCTGTTACAGACTTTGTGTCCTTCATAATTTTTCACTTGGAGCACAATCAGTAATACTCTATATGGGAGCAAGAGGCTATTGTATGCTGGTGTAATGTGTAATATCAAATTGTAGAGCAAAGGAAATTTATTTTCAACATTTTGGTCAGAAGATAGGGAATGACAGAGAGCTAAATAAATTAAAGACACTTCATGTTTCTCTACTGTTGCCACATAAGGAATTTTATAACAACAAAGCAATGGAACCTGTCCTTGTACGATTGCCTTATTGAGCAATTGAAACTCTAAAGTGGTTGTCAGAAGTCTACAGTATGTGGTGGATGGATGAATGCGGGCCTTATACATGTGATCAACATAATTTGTTACAAAGAAACATGGAATGAATACGAGTAATTAAAGCCACAGGAATTAACAGGGCTACATTCAAAATATATTCAAAATGAATGACTTCAGAACTCAGAGGAAGAGCATAAGATATGCAGGAGTCATTCCTGTGCTATTCAGCTGGAATTCATTCATTTAAAGCGTTACCATAGTAATTGACAACAAGGCGTAAAAGATGTAAATAATATACTTTGTGGAACAAATACTCATACATCAGTATTATTGCCATTTTCTCTCTTAAATACCTCGAACCCTGCCGTATATTGTGTAAATGGAGGTCAGTAGGGTTCACCTTGGTAAACCTCTGATGCAGTACACATTTTAAAATGTCTATATTGTAAACCTTATCAGTCCTTTTCAGTTGTATCACTGGTAATCAAGTGTGTTGCTTCAAACTGACTGCTGGGAGACATGTAAATGTAGCCCTCAGTGCTTCACCCATTGTCCTTCCACCACATTATTTATAGAACTGTGAAGCAGCTATTTAAATAACACGGCTGCGTACAATAGCTTTCAGTCTGGGGGCTATTCCAGTCTTTGAAACTGAGCTGCTTTGCAATAATTCCTTAGATAACAAACAGGGGTATTCCAGATCATGTGCTGTATTAAGTGTGTCATGAAAGAAACATGTGTGTCTGTTGATTAATTAGCTTGGTGATTTAATGACCAGGTGCAGGAGACGTGAAACAGGTCGAGGTCAAAGTGTGCGTGTGGGGGAGGGGCAGCCATTCTGTATTATAGCTATATGTCTTTATAATTTCATTAGGTTTGTTTTCAGCACATAAACCATTTCCAGTGTAGTACTTTTATTGCTTTTCATTTTGAAAAATACTTCTAATCGTCTCACATGAAACACAAAGGGGTAGATGTGCTAAAGTGTTGCGTCTGTCGCAGTTGTTGCAGACCACATGCAGACCAGTCAGAAGTGCAGCGTGCAATGTACTAAACAAACGCAACGCTGCTAGCATCGTTTTAATGAATGCTTTGCAGCCGCAGTTCTTATTTGCACTTTAGCCTTACATGAATATGTAATTCTGGGCATTCCTGCAGAAATTTTTAAAAACTAGGTGGAGACTCAGTGCAAATGAGGGATCAAAAATATTGTAATGAGATGTACTAAAGCTGAGGGCAATTGCGACACTTACAATTGCATCAATTTGTTAAGAACTTTTGGAAGCATGTTTTAAACAGTCACAATTGTTGCTGGCATTTCCCAGTCAGCTTTTTCTCGTGCATTGCCAATTGTGCTCAATGTGTTTTTGAGCTGAACACCCAAGTACCTAATTTTCACTAAAGTCAGGGGGTACAAGCCTTGGTTTTCTCAGCATGTTGGAGCAGTACACTGCACATGTGTGCCACTATCCGCTCCAGTTCATTCTGAGCATCTGTTTCGGACCATGATCTATTGTGTGTTAATTGTCTAGGCTACTAAGTAGACCAAGTTAAAAATAATAATAATTAAAATAAAATAAAAACCCCTAAAATCATTAAGATTCAATTAAAAATACTCTTTTATTCTCATTGTACGCCAATGTGTACGGTGCAGCAGCATGGGTTACTCTGTGTTACCAGTAGGGTAAAGTACAAAAAAGTGCGCTAGGTATTCATTTGATTTTACTGCTGTACTGTATACTGTATAGGCCTACTGTACAGATTGATACTTTCACATAATGGAACGTGTAGCCTGCCCAAAACACATTAGTGTTATTTCAGCGCAATAATTTATATTTAAAATACACTGAACTGTAAATGTATGTGTGTGTGTGATTTTATTGTATTGTTTTTAAATCTGACACCTCCTTATGTCAGACAAACATGTCCAGTTTAGCGAGGGGATACTGTATGATTATGAAAAGCTTTTTGGGGGTGAAGGTTGGTGCCCCACTATAGAATCTGATGGGATTAAGCTGCCTTTCATTGTACAGATGACGTTTACATTTAACAAAAGCAATGTTATTTTGATTCTTGCACCCTTGCATGTATAGACGTTATCCTTCGGGCACCCTCTGCTGCAGCAAACCACAACTCAACTGCTGCTATTTTATTTGAAAAAATGACGCACAACTCTCACTAGAGATCTCGCTAAGACGATGCAAATAATATTTAAATGAGTATATTGCGGCTCTCTTTGTTAACATACTTAGTACATGCGACAAAATGTGCACTTTGCGAATTGCCGTAACAAAAGCACAAATTGCGGTATGTTTGCGCTGCGACTGGCCCAACTTACTACATCCACCCCAAAGGGTTTTCCAATTTCCACGGTTTTGTTAATGGAAAATGTGGGTTGATTTATTTCCAAAGCAGTTATGAAAATGTCCTTCTGAGCCATGATCGCAGTTCATTTTGGTCATGAAGTCGACAGAAAGGTGTCAGCAAGCATTTCAAAACAAAACAGAAACATACTTAGATTCATGTTTGTATGAATAAATGGAAAAAAGGGGGGAGCGTGTGGTTATTAAAACCCACGTTGAAATATGGGAATATTAATTGGTTTGATAACTATTCCATTTATGCTGGCTGCTGGAGTCAGCAGCGCTGTGATCCATCATAACTTATGACTGCTTAGCAGATGAACCACTGAGACCCCTAACTTGTACACGTGGCAGATACACTACTTTATTCCAATATGAAAACACTTACATTACTACAGAAAAGGGTCTGGACAATGGTGTGCTAATGACACTTTAGTGGATTGCTGACTACATCACATTTTTAATAACCGCTGATGCCTTTTTGCCATGTAACGTATTAATCTATGCAATCTTCCAGGCTAACCCTGAATATATGATTGCCCAGGACTTGAGGTCACAGTTGTGATTAATGACAATGCCCTCTCAAATGCTCTTTTCGTCGGAGCGAGGGGTCGGAGGGGTGATAGCTAATCATTCTTTTTATTCAGAAGGAGATGGCCATTACACCACTATGGTAAAAATAAAATACAATACTGCAGGTCTGGGAAACCTGCATTTTTCCTTAAATAACTATGATTAATACACAGTTCTTGAGATTTGCTGATAGAACTGGAGATAGGGTTCAATTTCAAAATGTATTGCGGTGTATCCCAAGATCCAGAGTAATTATTATCAAGCAGAGGTCTTTCTGCTTACCTCAGCGATATTGTTTAGTCATTAGCGGTCAGGAACTGTGAAGGCGGCCTGGTTTTGGCACCCACTGAGCTCTCGTCCCTTCATTGGTGCTGCTGGAAACACAAACGGCAAGAATACATTTGTCAAATGAGAATATACAGACAGCTTTATTTCTTTCACATTAAAGTTTGATTGCTGTGGGTATTTATTTATTTCTTAAAATTTAAATTATTTATTTATGTTTTTCTTTCCAGTTAAAGGTTATAATACCAAAAACTCCCTAGAATCCTGGAAACAAACGCAGGGATGGAAATAGGACTCGAATTGCATCTTTTTGATCAGACTCACCTGAGCTTGTTATCTATACACTGTGGTTTATCAGGCTAGTAGTAAAACCTGGAACGGGTGAACATGCTGTGCAATAGGAGTCTTATTTCCATCCTATGATCAACACAGAGGCATCTTAATACTGCCACCTTAACATCCATACTGTATGTTATTAGACTATTTTATTACCGTTTGTACTTCATGTTCTGAGAGCTACATTTCCGTGATCATTCTTAGAAAGACAGTAGGGACCAGAGACTGCCCTCTGAGAGTCAGGGTTTCAGACCAATAATTGCAGGTCCAAATTGAAATCTACCTGCATGTCTGTAGATAATGAGTCAGTTATAACTGCCTCAATTGTTAAGGTGTTACCTAAATCAAGAAATCCACTGTGCTGTTAACAGATCAAATGTCTACTTTTATTTTAATTAAACGTGTTTGCACAAGCCCAGTGTCTGCCATAAAAACTAGTGACTTCTGTCTGAGGTGAATGGACGTGATGACAACACACCAGCTGATGTCACCGTTTAGCAGTATACAGGGTGACTTTAGCTCAAATTGGCACAGCTGTATTCCATGGTCAGATGCAGTCTTGAAGAGCAATACGCATTCTGAAACACTAGTTCAAAATCTTAAGCTGATACATTTGTTCTTTGTAGGGCAGATGAGAGTTGGATTTCATTGGCAAATTGAAAATTTCATATGTCTCTGAGGAGCACTTGCCAAAAGTCGGTATTTTTAGAGGCACATGTCACTGTTGCTGTTTGGAAACAGTGGGTCTGTTGTCTCTGTTAACGATGTACAAATTACTCACACAGCCCACTTTAAAATATTTTAAAAAACTGCTCCTCCACTCACCCCTGCCCGCTGGTTCATGCAGAGTACAAGTTCCAAACTTAGTCCATTGGCATTCATAGTCATTCATTGTATCTTGTATTGCCATTAGTAGATGGCACTGAGGGCTGCAGACAGTGTACATTTGCTGCATTGTATCTTGGTGAGTGCGTGTTGCAGTTGCAGCTGCTGGAAGTAGGCCTTGACTGATTGAGGACTGTTAGCAGCTGTGAATTTCAATAGGGTTGTCATAATCAGAAAGTAGAAAGCTATGCGTTCTTGGCATTAGTGCTACAGAGGTGCTTTAACTGGCACAAGCATGATAAATTATAAATTATTAGTTTATAGCGACATTTCACTTACCTCTAACTGTTTATGCAAATACAGTACGGTGATTTCATTTTTTGATTATCTGTCACATTTATAGTGTTTCACCAAGATGTAAAGTGAACACTGAATTTAAAGCTGTAGTTACTAAAATGTGTTTGCTTGGTGGTGTATACTCACCAAAGTCCCTTATAGGTTATTTTTCTGTCTATTGTAGACAGCACCATGCCAGTGTCATTTTGTGAGCCTTTTAGGAAGCTGTGAATGGTATGAATAAGTAGGCAAAACACAAAGGAAAAACAAGAAAGACATTTTTGTCCATGTTATGGTGTTAGCCTGCATCCATACCAACTACACCAGGTGATCTCAGCATGACCTGTTGAGTACTTCAGCGGGACACCTTGTGACAAAGACGGCTGTAGTGGGGATGTCAGACCAGAAGAAACTCGCAGTACTGCGAGGTGAAATGATAAATGGATGCACTGCTGTATGGTTTATTATTATTAAATAAAACAGACTACACAGACAAACATGGTGAGCTTCTATTTTACTTTACTTTATTATTTGTATTATTACCTCCAATCCCGTTCTTCCCTCACCGAACACACAACAACCCCGAGTGAGTGAAAACATGCTGCTTTTATGCAGCTGTACCGAGACTCGATTGCTAATCAATCATTCAGTTGGAGTCGCGGTACAACTGCACATGAATTAATAAAGTGCAATTCCCCGTGCTCACATATTACATTTTACTTGCACGTGAAGTGCTGTGCAATCCTCATGCCTAAATACAAATACACATTTTAAACACTTGTGTTACACAGACCCGTTTATATCCTGTGTACCAATGACTATATAGCAACATTAACATACAACATATAACACAAAATACACATAGGGGCAGGCACTTTGCCACACAACTCCATTAAATTACCTGTCTAAACTATGGTTCTATCTGCAATATGGCAATTTAAGATACTGTGTCTTTTTGGAAAAGACAGTTGGCTCACACAGGATAGCATTAATTGCTTTATATTATGTTTCCACATGAGAAGCTTGTTTTGTTATAGTCAGTTTATTTGTCAATTTAACACAGTGTACAAATATATTGTTGATGTCCAATTGTAGTGGACAGAACAGACATAAGACATTATACATAATAACAACAAAACATCCTGAACACCCTAGCCTGTCATTTAAATAGGGTTATGTAAGGACATAACCATTTTGCTTTTAAATCTATTAAGATGGTGATTAATCTAATATCAAGGGTCAGTGCAGAGAGGATCCACTATTGCAGTTGCTAATGCCAAAAATATGAAAAGGCAAACAGTATAAATTATAGTAACAGCACATTTTTCCAATATTGTAAGGTGTATAAAGCTGTTAGGCACTATAAGGTTTTATTGGGTGAGATATTACATTATGCAGTGTTCTGTTAGTCATTGGCTGGCAGGCCTATGTTTAAGGAATCTTTGTGAAGCTTGACGCAGATTAGTATTTTCTACGGTTCACAGGAAACACGGAAGCACCTGCCACGGGAAACCACTTGGCACTGTGAGACTGAAGAATTTTCAGCGTGATTCGAAAATGATGTGCCATCGTCAGCAAGTCATAAAATAAAGAACAGATGCGCTGGCTGTGGGTGGCTGCAGTGAGACATCGCATTTTCTGCAGTGAGACCACATTTTCTGCTTTCTGCTGTCACAGTAATTTCTGACTTTTGGAGGTTTTTTTTTTTTGTTTGTTTGTTTTCTTTCAGTTACCACAATTAGACACAACACATTTATAAAACTGAGAGGTTCAACCCCGAAATAAAAACATTTACGGTATAATTCAATAATTCAGTGATGTATGTGTAAATAGGATAGGGAAATCATGAGTGTATTTCTTATATCAATTCTACAATAGCTAAAATGCTGTTTACATATTTGTTTAACAATTCATTTTGTAGACAATAGACAAAATGCAAAAATACAATACATTTGGCTTTTATTCTACAGGCTAGTACCATGTTTACTGCCTACATTTAAAGGGCACCAGGTGCTATTAAAGTACAAAGTCTGTTTTTTCACCTTTTGTTCCGATTTACTTTTTACACTTCTCCAAAGTCAGTGCATATATGTGCATTATATTATTTGTCCAGCCTTGTGGTTTGTTAGTCCCAGATTGATACAAAAACAAGAATCAATGAAAGCAAATGAGCCAAAGCTCAGTCTCAAAGCTGGGTAGTCAGGTCAGCAATTTAAACAACACAACTTGCATCTAAATGAGATTTTACGTTACAGGCAACAGTTTTTTTTTTACTACAGTTGACGTTTTCTCTTGGGTGTCCTTGCGTTAATGAGAACAGAGAACAGAGTGAAACCGTGTGGAGGGCTAAAGGGACGTTTTATTTACAGATGACCTGTGAATAAAAGTAGTATTTCTCTAAATACCTACTATATAATTATTCTGCTTCCCTGCCTGCCATTCAGACGTGGCATGTATTTATTTCAGAAGCTTTTTTCCCCAGTATAAATGGATCACTGCTTTTCTACTGTCCTTTACTAATTTGTTTAAAATGTCAACAATTGGTTAAACACTTCCCCACAATAGCATTGGTCAAAAGAGCTGGCTTTCAGGAATACCCTGATTCACAGCATGAATTAGCTGCACTGTAGTTGTCAAGTGGTGTTAATGTTGGGAATCCACTGCTAATTCAGGGACCTGCAGAAACCAATAAAACTGAAACCACAAAAAAATATCTTGTACAGTACATTAGACACTTTATTCTTTAGTATTATTAAAACATTTGATGTACTTCCAGGTTCAAGTTTTTTTTTTTTCTTACTATTCCTGCTTGGTCTGTGCAGGCACACAGTAATACGGAAAATGACATCTTTGATGTGTTTAGTCTCGTGAGGATTAGAAGCACACCAATAACAGATGTGAGTTTTTAAATGAAACCCTCTTAGAGGAAACTTAGAGAGCACTGTCTGTGAAAATATATCAGGAGGATAAAGGCCAAGCATGGCAATTACACATTATCCGAGAACTCTCTCAGGCAAAGGCCCTTAAAGATGGGCCCTGGCCAACCTTTGAAATATTGTGTTAAATGTTTATTTTACCAGTCATAGTAAAAGCAAGATAACAACAAAGCATACAAACACATGTTAAACTATTAATATCTTATATAATTGTGGCATGAGGCACAAATTAGAGCACCAGGCCAGTTAATCAATCAATTCAAATTTAATTGAGGCTCGCAAAATAAAAGCCATGGCAATCAATAATCGATTAATCAATTCATTGTTGCAACTCTACACTAACAGAAGATTATTGTTTAAAACTGGATCTGCGGGAACGTCGTGCGAACATGTCTTTAAAGTCAAGAATGTTAGTTTTCATTCATTTGTGCAATTTTTTTAAGCACTGGGGGACTCAATCTGGTAGCTATGTGTGTTGCATCAGGAAGATCTTGCCAGATGTTGTGCTGGCCAACCGCTATTCAGTTTGGCAGTGGCAACTCGTTATATTGTTGTGATCCATCCAGATTGACCTGGGTTGCCGTAATTGTATTCCGCATCTGTCAAAACACAATTGTCCAAAAGTGAAAACAATGCCACTGCAGAAGTAAATTAGCTTGCAAATGTCACACATCACTCCCAGAATAGCAATTAACAGAGTCTTTCACCACCCAGTCTAAATTAGACATAGCAACAAATTTCTATGGAATCAGACAATAAGTGTTTTTTTTTTGGTTTTTATTTTTGCAGTTGACTGTATAGCCTTTGACAGTCAATTGAATTGTCCAGATCCTATGGGCAAATAGTACTACTTCAGTTAGCACTGTACAGATAACAAACCCTACATAGCCCTTCCAGTTCTCTTGATATCATGATTTGCCCCTGACTTAATACTGAAAAAGTATTATAGTGAGAAGTAATATCCATAAGCTATGTATGATGTATGTATGGATCTCATGAGAGCACAAGAAGTAGCAGATCTAGATGCCGAACCAAACAGAGCACGGCCATCTTTTAAAACCTTGTACTTTGGCCCTCTGGATGAATATACTTATAAATGACACAGAGATGAGAAATCCAAAGTCAGACTTCAAATTAAAAAATGATTAATTCATGTACAGTATTCATTACTTTGACTTGACGGTTATTTTTCTTAATGCTTTCAAAATATTAAAATTCAGCTGTGTAATGTAAGTCTAAACATTTATTTTCCATTAAATGTGCAAAAGTCATTTTTACATGTTTCTACTTTAATTTTGCGTCTCAATCGTGCATTGTTTATCTAACCCTGCCTTATCTTAAATCAATTTAAAAGATTTTTAATAGCCTTTAAAATTTAATAGCATTATAACAAAAATTAGATCTAGCGTAAAATTTTCTAATATTATTATATATAGCCATATATATATTATATATATAGATATATATCTATATATCTATATATATATATATATATTCCGATAAAGACAACAGTCAAGTTACAACACGAAGAAAATTTCGCTTGTCTTCTTTCTATTCCTTAAGGATATTACCTTCAAGTATTGCTCATCCTTGTTAGACAGCTTGTCTGGTCTTCCAGTCCTGGGTTTGTCAATTACAGATGATGTTTCTCTGAACTTGTTGATTATGCTTTGGATACCACACCTTGAAAATCCAGTGATGTGATCTATTTCACTCAGTGTTTTTCCTTCTTTATGCAAGGCAAGGTTGTTATGATAGTAGAAAACATTAGTGGAGGCTTTGAGTAAATTGTGTGTGTGTGTGTGTGTGTGTGTGTGTGTGTGTGTGTGTGTATATATGTATATGTGTGTATATATATATAATATATATATATATATATATATATATATATATATATAATATACTCTATGCCGGTCAAGGAAACTACGGCTTAGAAACATGAGAACACTGCTCTACCAGGTCAAGGAAGCATTCCCTCAGTGTCTAAAGAGGTGATTGTGCAAAAGCTTGGTGTGGGTGGTCACACAGAAAGTACCGTACATCTACTGACACACTTCCACTAGCTAATCTGCCATTTACTTAACAATAACTGACAAAAATTGAAAAATGTGACATTTCGAAATCTAACATGAAATACTGTACTATTATTATGGTTTCTGGTAGACTTCTGCAATATAATTTTGTAGTTTTTTTGATGACATGATAATACATAAAATATCTAAATGATGTTCATATAGTCTCAATCCTAAAATTGTATGGTGATGCAGAACTTTTAGCCATAGCTCTAGGTAGTGTATTAACATGAGCCATGGACACCTGTTTATTTTCCTTTGCAAAGCTTTAATATACAGCAGCCCGATAAAACATTAATTTAATAAACCCGCTTGAGTCTAATAATGGATTATTGGGGAAATTAGGGCAGAGAGGGCTGTAATGAAAAAGGCCCTATAGAAAGAGACTGAGGCTGGTAATTTGATAATGAGATACTAGATGATAACCAGATGTTTGGAGTAAAACAGATCTGTTATGTACTGAACTGCAACGTGCAAATCCTGTAAAACTGCAGGTGCTTAAGCTTACAAGAAAACGTTGTCAAATTTACAGTGAGCTGTTTATACATATAAGCAAAAAAAAAAAAAAAACAATGAAGGTTTTTGCAGAATTACTGTTTGCGCAAACTTTTTGAGAGTTGGTATACATTTGAAAACATGCTGAACCATTATTGCTCAAGTGTGTTAATGCCAAGCACAAAGCACTTTACAAGATACAAGACCAGGGTGTGTTAACTATGCATCAGCTGCAGAGTCACTTACAACGTCTCACCTGAAAAACAGAGCACAAGGAGGTTAAGTGACTTGCTTGGGGTCACACAATGAGTCAGTGGCTGAGCTGGGATTAGAAACAGGAACCTCGTAGTTATAAGCCTGTTTCTTTAACCACTGGACCACACAGCCTCCATGACAATCCTTATCAATATAGCTCTTGTCATATATATAGCTATGTCATCTGAAATAACTTGGATGGCATATTGCAATTACACGATTAGTGTGGTTTCTGATTATGTAGTATGATGCCTTCTGTTTGAAAGGAAGTCCGATATTCTTAAAAGGAACGTTGTTTTTTTCTTTTTGTTTTTGGTGTTGGTGGGAGGGTTGGAACAAAAAACAATAATCATTAATTATTGTGATATTATCGATAATTTGTTTATTCTACTGAAAAATTACTATCCAAAATCGCATTAATGCCATTAATTGTGTTTTTATAGTCACCTAAATCTAAAAAAAGCCACACCTATCGAGATATTTTGTTCCTCTCCCTCAGCCAATTTGTCCATAAAGAGATGTATCTATAAATTAAATTTGGCATTGAAAAATAACTTCAGACACCCCCCCCCCCCTTTAAAAAACTAGAAAACATACAGAAAACAACAAAGGAGTGTGAGAGAAACAGCTACTCATTTTTAGATGTTAATCAATAATTTAAATATCATCCATCCCTAGTTAATCCCTGCCTTCACTTTATGGCAACTGTAGTCTTTCCCACTGACACTCTAGTATGCATGTCTTGATTGAAGATAACTGCTTGTCACACCCCCACAAGCAATCTACCCTCCAACGGACACATTTATGGTGATGCTGGCTCCTCAGCCTCTAGGGAAGCTCAAATGCACAGCTGTTTTATGTAGTTGTCCTGGGATTTGCTGATTGATAAAGTAACAGAGCAAGTTATTGTGGAAAGGATACTTGAGCAAATTGTGTTGTGGCTAATTAAATAATTTATGGTGACGACTCAACGTTCCATCCCAATGAAAATGTTGGTGGGATAAGATTTAATTTAGGATACAAATCTAGGAATTGAAATCAAATAATGGCATATGATCTGTTGCGTCTTGAATTTGACAGTGTGGCGGGCTATTTTGATACACAAAGATGTCGAGGAAAATATAACTTGTGTGCGTATGTTTTAACTCATCGTACTGTTCATGCCCACGTTTATGCATTGCTTAAAGAGGTTTATTTTGTGTGGTTTTAATTCATAATTGAAGAATATCCGTCTTTCTTTAGTCACCTCTGCTGGAGATAGTTGGAGGAAATGAGTAAAAACATCTTGGAAGAAACTCTGTTTAAAAGCACTTTAGAGAAGACGGTGCCAGACAGTTCACAGAGGGTGAGGGAGAGGATAGAATTTTCCGTGACGAAAACAAAGTATTAAATTCAGTACCAGTCTTGCCAAAGGTAATATTTGTGCCTGTGGATGCAGCAATAATATGACTTTCTTGCTTTTAAAAAGGGGTTTGTATTTTTTTTTTAGATTTTAGACTTTGGTTTATGGTTACTGAGGCTACAGGCAGCTGAGTGGCAGAGCTGTTTTGCAGATGATGTGTTAGTTGTTGTGTGAGACAGTTCAGTACTAGTAAAATACAAAGAGTTTATAAAGTTGCATCATTATTGTTGTATCTGATCAGGCAACATGTATAGTACGACATTGAGTACAATATAACATTCCTGGTGGACTTGATAAGTGGACTTTGCTACTGTACAGGAAACAATACATATTCAAATATTAATGATTAGAACTTCCTGTCCCCGGGTTACTGGTTTCTCCAAAATTAAAAAAAAAAAACACTTTATATTTCATATTATGTCTTCACTTTGCAGAGACCAGTCATTGTCTTGTTAGGTATTTATAAGGAAATGCATTTGAGGGTAGCCTGGCAAGACTCCAGCAACAGTAAAAGAGAGAAGAGGTAAGAGGGAACCAAGCAGTTATTAGTATATCTTAACAGAGCCATTAGCTGCAAAGATGGTCTCTAGAGTAGAAACAAACAAACAGACAAAGCCTATCGGTATATCTGAAGCAGTAAATTAGCTTCTTTTATGTTCATTCTAAACACTATCAATTATGCATGTTGCTGAGAGTATTATTGCTGCTTACTGTGATAGCTCCTGAAGATGTGTCACAGCTTTGTAGCTAAAGCATTCCACAGGTCATATACAGAAACAAGTGTGGATGATATTTGAGACCTCCTACGGCACAAACAAAAAGATATGCTTGTGATTCATTGCTATATAATAACAGAAATTCACAGCATGTTTTTTTTTTTCCTTAAGAAGAACAGCAGATTGTTAAAAACTGGAGACCTGTGTGAACTGCATAAAATAACAACAGTTGTACTGTATGTCCTTCATCACTAAAAGCATATGCCGCTTAATTTCAAGTTCATTTAAAATTGCTAATAGAGGCAGCAGGTGTCGAGGATTCATATTACACATCTCCCAGAAAGCGTGATTCCTTCATTTATAGCAAATAATTTGAGCCCTACAGCCAATGGCATTGCATTCAAGGTCAGATGTACAGTGGCTTGCGAAAGTATTGACCCCCCTTGGCATTTTTCCTATTTTGTTGCCTTAAAACCTGGAATTAAAATTGATTTTTATTTGGATTTCATGTAATGGACAGACACAAAATAGTTGGTGAAGTGAAATGAAAAAAATAACTTAAAAAAGTTAAAAAGATAAAAAAAAAAAATAAATAACGGAAAAGTGGTGCATGCATATATATTCACCCCCTTTGCTATTAAGCCTCTAAATAAGATCTGGTGCAACCAATTACCTTCAGAAGTCACATAATTAGTTAAATAAAGTCCACCTGTGTGCAATCTAAGTGTCACATGATCTGTCACATGATCTCAGTATATATACACCTGTTCTGAAATGCCCCAGAGTCTGCAACACCACTAAGTAAGGGGCACCACAAAGCAAGCGGCACCATGAAGACCAAGGAGCTCTCTAAACAGGTCAGGGACAAAGTTGTGGAGAAGTACAGATCAGGGTTGGGTTATAAAAAAATATCCGAAACTTTGAACATCCCACGGAGCACCATTAAAGCCATTATTAAAAAATGGAAAGAATATGGCACCACAACAAACCTGGCAAGAGAGGGCCGCCCACCAAAACTCACGGACCAGGCAAGGAGGGCATTAATCAGAGAGGCAACAAAGAGATCAAAGATAACCCTGAAGGAGCTGCAAAGCTCCACAGCAGAGATTGGAGTATCTGTCCATAGGACCACTTTAAGCCGTACACTCCACAGAGCCGGGCTTTACGGAAGAGTGGCCAGAGAAAAGCCATTGCTTAAAGAAAAAAATAAGCAAACACGTTTGGTGTTCGCCAAAAGGCATGTGGGAGACTCCCCAAACATATGGAAGAAGGTACTCTGGTCAGATGAGACTAAAATTGAGCTTTTTTGGCCATCAAGGAAAACGCTATGTCTGGCGCAAACCCAACACCTCTCATCACCCCGAGAACACCATCCCCACAGTGAAGCATGGTGGTGACAGCATCATGCTGTGGGGATGTCTTTCATCAGCAGGGACTGGGAAACTGGACAGAATTGAAGGAATGATTGATGGCGCTAAATACAGGGAAATTCTTGAGGGAAACCTGTTTCAGTCTTCCAGAGATTTGAGACTTGGACGGAGGTTCACCTTCCAGCAGGACAATGACCCTAAGCATACTGCTAAAGCAACACTCAAGTGGTTTAAGGGGAAACATTTAAATGTCTTGGAATGGCCTAGTCAAAGCCCAGACCTCAATCCAATTGAGAATCTGTGGTATGACTTAAAGATTGCTGTACACCAGCGGAACCCATCCAACTTGAAGGAGCTGGAGCAGTTTTGCCTTGAAGAATGGGCAAAAATCCCAGTGGCTAGATGTGTCAAGCTTATAGATACGTACCCCAAGAGACTTGCAGCTGTAATTGCTGCAAAAGGTGCCTCTACAAAGTATTGACTTTGGGGGGGGTGAATAGTTATGCATGCTCAAGTTTTCTGTTTTTTTGTCTTATTTCTTGTTTGTTTCACAATAAAAAATATTGTGCATCTTCAAAGTGGTAGGCATGTTGTGTAAATCAAATGATACAAACCCCCCAAAAATCCATTTTAATTCCAGGTTGTAAGGCAACAAAATAGGAAAAATGCCAAGGGGGGTCAATACTTTCGCAAGCCACTGTACTTATTTAATGTGTTAGCGTTATGTGCTATAACTGTTATAATCTACCACTGGTAAGTACATTTGAGCTGACACAAGCAGAAGTTTGTAGGCAACAAACAACGTGACAGAACACAATGAAACAGTCAAACTTGGCTTCTTCAGTGCAGACACAAGTGCTTTCGATGTGGTTTTATACAGTACTTAGTCAGCCTTGTGAGTAATCTGATTTGATTTCTCATGGTCTACATTTTAAATCCTTCCTGTGGTATTAGAAGTGATGGAGCACATTTTACTTTGCTATAGAAAACTGTCTAGAAAAGCAAAACCAGCTTAGTTCCTCCTCCAATCAAAGAAAGCTGTCTGAGATTCTCGCCATGTGCCTTGTTCTTGTGGGCTTTAGGTCTGCTTGCTGTCTTAACAGCTTATACTTGGAAAATTAGTCAAATCAACATTACCGAACCAATTAGAATGTTTCCATTTTGACAACTATTTAAAGGTTTTATAACATGAAATAACCCCCCAAATCCTACCTTTCATTCACTATGCCGATCTTTTTTGTGCTATTTCGGAAGAAGCATGTGATAGTAAACATATTTTCGTATTTTAAAAATGACGTCTAGTACCATACAATGCTAAAGAAAGCTCAGTGTCTTATTTTCATGTTGTCTCTTACTGTTTCATAGATAACTGGCTGTAAAGCATCGCAGTCATTAGGAGAAGTAGCTGGTGGTTAGTAACAGCAAACATTGCGTTGAAAGGGGTGTGGACAGATTCACTATTCAGATTAAATGACCTAGGAAGTGCAAGGCATCTTGAAAGTAAAGCATACAAACAGCTTTTTCAAACTAGTATTGTACCTAATAAAATATATGTCTGCTACTGTACATAACATGTCTGTTACTGTATGTTTGCTACTGCATATAATGTCTGCTACTATAAATAATGTCTGCTACTGTATATAACATGTCTGCTACTATAATGTCTGCTACTGTATATAACATGTGTTACTTTCAAAACTGCACATGAGCTCAATTAATTTGCTTATTTTTAGCTTCCAGTAACTTGACAGATTTATTCTTAGAAAGACAAGGAATCTTTGTAGCTAAACAAGCCTTTCCTTACAGTGTTCATACCACATACATAGGTCTGGCCATGTGTATTCAACCTCCAGGTTGTTTGTGCTGTAACAAGAACTAATCTGAGACACTTATATACAGTATTTGTATCTATTTTGATTATCTAAATTATGTCAAATCTTAATACAGTGATCCATCGTGTATCTGCCCATCACATATCCGCCCTCACCGTTCATCTGCCAGTTTTCGTGCACTGTGTTTTATGTGATCTGTGCGCTGCCATTGCTGGTAGTGTCACGTGAGCTGTTCAGTGTGTTGATATGTAAATAAATCTTGTTCGCCTGCAAAGGGTATCAACATCAGCCTCTATCTTGATCTCCTCCCTGTCACTCAGCAGTGAATGCACGCACCTACATGGCAGATGGCTACTCTATCACAAGCATTAATACCCTGTATCTTTCTAAACAAGGGATTTAGAGGAGCTCCCTAATAAAAGCTGAATCTCAAAACAATAATTGTTTGAATATATGTGGCAGAGCAGTTGCCCTGCACAATGGGAAATTAGTGTTGGTGTAATTTGTATGTGGGAATGGAGTTGATTTTTGTAATTAAATTATTGTTTACAGACGGGCTCTCGATTTGAGATGTGCTGCCTGCTAGGCCTGGTTGAGGGGAAGTGCAGCAAGTGATTGGCTGTGCTAGTCCTCAATCAGCAGGTGGGCGGATCCTAACCGAGAGCCCCGTCAGTTTAAAAACATCCGCTGGAGATGACTTGAGGCGATTGCAACGCCATGCCAGAGGGGAGCTGCGTGTATTCAGAAGAAGAGGGTCCACTCTGCAGGAACGACAGCAAGAATTGTCATATGAATACCGGCTCATCAGTAAGTTAGTTTAGGGGATAGTGATCCCATGTGATGTATAGTGAGGGTTATGTAATGTAGCTGGTTCCTGGAGCGGGATGCCTCGTTTTAGAAGGCTAGCGCTCGCCCCGTGTGGCACCTTTTATTTGTAGTTTTTGTACTGTGTTTATTTTTCCTTTGTACAGCTTGCTGTATGTGGCCTCTGTGCGTTACCATGACTGGTGATGTCACATGACCACCTTTATTCACTTTCTGTGTTTGTATAATAAATCCTGCACGCCTGTGCCGGCGTTTTCAACTCCATCCCCCAGTTGTCTCTGTAATGTGCAGCACAAAATGCATTATATAGGCACCTGTAGAATTTAGGATGACACACATTCTGTACAGTGCTGTACCTTGAGGAAAACAACAGCTGATTTTCAAAATCCCATTGCTGTATTACATTAACGGTCACATGCCATTTAAAACAACTGACAGGGTTCAATCTATTTTCACAACTATTCAATGCAGGAGCAAATTCAATTCATCTGTTAATGCGGTCCCATTGATTTGTGGGGTGTCACTAGGAGTGAATAATAAAGTTTTAAAATAAATATTAAAAAAAAGAGATATGAAAGCACATACAAATGGACTAATCTGCATAGATTACACTCACAGAAGGAAAATGGGATGAATTATCGGACTACTGTGCTTTAAACTGTTTGTGTAGTTTCTCATTTGCTGACAAAAAAGATGTTTATCACACAGCATGTCTTCTAAAATGAACCCACTCTTGAAGGTACATTACTGATTAAAGGAAATGGGAGTTCTGCTTGACAATACTATTCTTGAAATGATGGCAGTTATTTCCCCAATATTTTATCATAAATTGTAATGTGAGTCTTCAACAACACAGGCACTGTGGGCCGGTAGACAGTGCTTTGGCTTGACTATGATATTACATTGTATTTTTCAGTTTACAAATGTGCACTTACAAAGTATTGAAGAGACGGTCCCTGTGGTCTAAATACCTTTCATCTCCCCTGTGAGGCAGACCGTGTTTGATTTTGCATTTGTGTTTCCTTAATTTCCTGTGGGGTGTACTGTATGAGGAGATGTGAAGTGGTTAAATCACCCAAGAGCCATGTGTCCGAATCCTGTATTCACTAAAAAAAGGAACTAATAATCTTGCTTTGGCACATGTTGCCAGTCTGTCTTTAAAAAATGTGTTTGCCATTCAGCTCTAAAGATACTACTGGAGGAGATCCACACTAATTGCAGTATGATCACATTGCTGATGAACCACCATGCTTGCTATGTAGACCCTTTTTTTCTGGAGATAAATGTCTTTTCTGGGTTTCCAGAGATGCATTTAGGTGCGTGATGATTAATGGATTCTGCTATTATTCCTGATTATGATGTGATTACTTAAATGAAGTTAAATGTGGAAACTGGATTATTTGTATTATTCTCAGAAAAGATCTGCTAATGGTTGGAAAATACCTTAACGCATTACACATGGTGCCATTTACAACCCGTCCGTTCCTAACAATTATGGCATTATGTCTCTATCTGATGCAGACAGGAGTAAGTTTAACTGCTTTCTTTTTAATTTAGACCGTATTTAATTAACCTTTTTTTTTCTTTTTCCATTAATACCGTTTACAATTTTAAAGTGGACTAAATGAAATTGATTTAATTGATTCTTTTTTAATTACTCATATATAAGAAATGCAAGTCAGCATGTCTCTAATGAAATTAACAAAGCACCTGGTTTTGTGTGTTAAACACCATATTAGTTTATGAAATGTCACAGCTGGAACACCTGCCATCCTGAAATATTACAGGTGGCATCCTTACAAGATTCTGTTCGTTTGGCACTTCCCCATATAATACCTAAAATACATTTTTGTTTTATTCTGTTTTATTTATAGATGTCCGCTGGCAGATTAGCTAGTGGAAGTGTGTCAGTAGATGTACGGTACTTTCTGTGTGACCACCCACACAAAGCCTTTGCACAATCACCTCTTTAGACATTGAGGGAATGTTTCCTTGACCTGGTAGAGCATTGTTCTCATGTTTCTAGATTCGGTATCAGATATATCATAAATATAAGCCATATATTTATATATATATATATATATATTATTATCTATATATACTTATATATATATTAATATATTACGATCTATATATATATATATATATATCTATATATATATATATAATAATCATATATATTATATAATTCATCCGCAGACATTAATTCAGGAAGCAGTTGGTCACCATCTACCCAGTGGCCGTCATGTCGTACTTAACCCTGGTGGTCACTGACGGAGTATAAGTCTGCCATATCAATTTCCCAAAAAGGTCATGGTACGCAGCTACGTGCTATTGATTTTTGAAGCTGATTAGCAAATCAGGTTGCACAGAACACACAATGCAGACCCAAATGTTGTGCGCCTTGATTTTCTTGGCATCTCTTATGTTAATTCAAATTAATTGAATTGAAGAAACCCAATGCAGACCAACTGCATTCAATCTGGCAGTGGTTATAGCATAACCCAGAAAACAAATGGTCGCTTTTAAAATGAATGCCTGCCCAGATACCAGTAATCTTATCTTATCAGTTAATGTCTACCTCAGAGCCAGGGACTCCTAATTTGTGAAGACATACCAAGGTTCTGCAGGCATAAGCCCTCTGCTTGTGTGCAATCTCTCACTCCATGGCACAGGGCATCAGAGTATTGGCTGTCAACATGGTTGTACAGCTATGACCAAACGTTTTGCATCACCCTAAAGCGAATGAAACCTGCTAAGTAAAGTTCCGTTAACATATTGAATGACATACCACTTTGTAGTTTTCCATAAACTTAATGAAAAACTGACAAAAATTGAAAATGTGACATTTCGAAATCTAACATGAAATACTGTACTACTATTATGGCTTCCGGTAGACTTTTGCAATATAATTTTGTAGTTTCTTTGACATCATCTAAATTATGTTTATATAGTGGGTTTTTTTTGTTTGTTTTTTTTAAATGATGTCTCAGTCCTAAAATTATAGGTGTTGCAAAATGTTTGGCCATAGCCGTACTTGACATAGGGCCCAATACACACTACATTGCCTTAATAGTGTTTGAATGTGATAATATCATTTCTCGTAAAGAATTGCGATATTGTTATGATTCATAAAGTAAACAAAAGGATTGAATCCCCATCTGGTTTCTGTGCCTAAGTGCTAAGATAACTGATGACATCATCAGAGCCCCCGGCAGCTGCTCCAGAGTGTAGGTGGTTTGCAACAAGGAAGCCAAAAGCCTTTTAATTATGATGTGAGAAGATTTTGAGCAAAAGGACACTAAATCATGTGTTGCCATTTCTGTGATTTGACACACACAGACACACACAAACACAAACGGCGTAAGCACCCACACACGCAAAGACTGGTGTCAACCTAACGATAAGAACAGTGCGACTTAGCAGGGAAAAGGTGGACATAACTAAAAAAGGAGCAAGCACTTCTGTTTCCATTGCATTACAGACTGCTTTGGAAACAAGGTGCTTTTTTATTTATAGCCCTGTCTTGCTTGCTTGTTGCCTTCGTGCCCTTAGGAAAGTTGACAATAATGGTAAATTAGAAAATGAATTTTGTATACTTTCTACTGTGCTGTACCTGTGCTTTTCTAGGCTTTACCATGATTTCCTATGATTTACCATGCTTTCGCATTCTCACTGAATGCTGTCACGTTTTGACCATAGAGCACAGTCTGTAAACTTTTTTAGCATATTGAATACAGAATATGATGTAATAGAAGTGCATGTTTATATCTCTATAATTGATGCTGTTTTGATTATTTTGAATGACTGTAGATACAAGACCGTTTATGTTGCTGTTTAAGTAGAATTTCACAATTCGAATCCTTTTTTATTTAGAGGGCATCTCTGTGGTACAATGATGAGCTTCTTAGAACCTGATTGGCTGAGACAATCCGTGAGGTTTATAAATGTACTATAGTATAATGCCGTAAGCTTCCACTGCAGTGCCACATTGAGATACTGTACCATCACCCAGCTTTCTTCCTGCCCAGCTTTGCCACATATCGGATTACAATTCAAGCATGGTAAATCAGAATTTGAGTAAAATAAACATAGACATAAAGCACAAGAAAAACAACATGATAAACTTATGGGGGGGAGTCTGAAAATAGAAGATTCATATCATAGTCCTTTTAGTTATTTAATAATGAGTTCTTTAACCTGTTTTATATTTTATATTAATGTATGTTTTAAGATTTATGCCAAAAAATGTGCAGGTATAGTCGGTTTATATTTGATATTTGATACATTCTAATTGTGCTGGGAAGTCTGGTTCTCTCCTTGTCCTGTCTCTAATCAGCTGTCAGCCGAGACTCTGTTAAGCAGCTGATAAAGTCTAGCTCAATTATTAGCCATGATGATATATAGCATCCTCCCTGCGGTTAAAGGCATGGTTTATAAAAAATAAAGCCAATTAAGTTCAGAATGACGTCTTTATAGCAACATTGTATTATAATTGGTTATGCTTGAATAGCACAGGAAGCAATAACACAGATCAATGAAATGTAAGCAGAGACTTTTTATCTGGCAGCAGTTTGGTTTGCCCCACTTAAATTAGGAGTTAAAGGGTTAGACCACTCTATGCTCTTAATAGTAAAGTGTAAGGCATTGTCTTCCGGTCACAACATTTGTCAAAGTGACGGCTGTTTATTCTGCCTGCCTTTGGTGAACTATTTTGTCTTTAGGGCTCAGCACTGGGTATACTGGGACAGAACTTTGTGAGACAATTGGTTCATTGCTGTGAGCTGGAACAACCTGTAATTTCTAAATTTCTAAATTCAAAGGTAGTGAAAATAGACAAATACATAAGAAGACTAAACATAAAATAAGTTGTTATACTGTATATGTTTATGTACATAATAAAGTCCACAGAGTTATTTATAATTTTTTTTATAACTACAAATTGCATACTGACTGCGCACATTTTAATACCTACAGTACAGTAGGGTGAAATAAATAGCCCGTTCAATTAATCTGCAGACTATGTCCAGTGAAATACCATCACTGTTTGAAGGTATTGTTGTTTGTATTGGCACCAAGGTTGTTTTATTGTTCTTACTGGCACTAGATGTGTCATTTACTGAACAGTGTTTATTATGTCACAGACAATCTGTGACTAAATCGGCTTGTTCTGCGGTTCTAATGCAGTGTTCCACAGATGCGGGGAATCACGTCTTTTCTCTGAGTTATTCTTATTTAAGAATGCATTGCTTTTGGTTTCTCTTCCTCATAAGATATAGCAATTCAGTAAAATGCTTTGTACACAGTGGATTAGTTAATAAGTTAATAAGGGATACATGCACGGTTTGACTAATGACTGCTGGAATGCAACCACCCCCATAGTGTGCCAGAGCGTACGTAGCCTTCTGTTGGGCAGAGAGTTTGCAGAGCATCAAACTTCCTAACTCCAGGAGGGCCACTCAGTACTAATATGTTTTGTAACCTGTTAAAAGTGATCTGGAACATTCCCAATTTCATTTATTTCAGATCTTTTGTAAGTCAGTGCACAGTTCCTCCCAGCACCTATGTCGACTCTTTGTGTTCCAGCCGCTTCAAACATATTTCTTATTCCTTAACCATTTTTTAATAGTATGGGGCTTGTAGTTCCACAGTAATATTAGCAGTATTAGTGCTACTAACTAACTAAATACCATTTACCGTGACATTTTTATGGTACTTTGATTACTGTATGATATTTATATGAGTGTGGTTGCTCAAATGTTGGGTTTGTTTTTGGCTGTGTTAGGTGCTGTGAGTTCAAAACCAAATGTTCAGGTCCAGCTACCATGCTCTTTGACTTTGTCGTTTATAACGGAGTCACCATACACCTATGAAAGAGTCTTTTGAGTGGTCTGGGTAGGCACCTTAGTCTACAAAAATATACTGCAGTTTACAGCTCTTTTTCATGAAATGCTCTCTATGGGCCCTAATTTAAAGACTAATGTTAATTTTCAGAAATGGGAAAAAAAAATGCAGTATAAAACTAGCAGTAGACCACTTCGGAACTATTTTCTAACACTTCCTGGAACTGTTCCCACACAAGCCCCAAGTCAAGAATGTGAATGTAATGAAAAATGTAGAGGAACATACTGCAGCTTCCTTACTATTGAAAGAACAAAACGGTGTACACAACTGTATAACTGGATTAGACTGATAAAAAATAACCAGGGAAATTAGGTAGGAGTAGAACAGAGCTTATTCAGCTTGGATGAAGACAGTTGATGTTCTAAAGGAAGGTAAAGCCAGTAGCTATTATACCGAGGCATACGAGCCACAGAGGGGTCTCTACTGGGCATGAGATCTGAAAGGAAAGTGATCTCTGCATCTGCCAGGTTCCTTGCTTCACTGCACCCCGGGGGAATCTGCAAAGAGGAAGCAGAGCTGGGTGCTTCATTAGTTTAAGGCTGTGTGTTAAATAAACAACAAATAATTAAAGCCAGAGTTTAGAACAACAAATTAACCCATAGAACCTTTAAACAGCGTTCATTCGCCAGCATTGTTAATGCACGTGATAAACACCATGCAGTAAAAGCAATGCAACACAGATACAACTCAGGGGTGTCCTTTAAGAACTTGAAACCCACAATTATATATAAAAAAATTGGGGGGGGGTTGAGTTTTTTTGCCACCTGTTTTTGATGGGAATATTAAGTAGAATTAGGTTAATCAGGAATTGTGCCATATGACGTTTCTCCTAGACACCCCTCATTTCTGATGCTTGAAGTATGACTGACCACTGTGCATCACACTTATCCATGACAATAATGTGCTCTGATTGTGTGTCAGATGTTCACTGTCAGACTGACAGAGTTTGGTGCCTTTCTCGATATTATCCTTGAGTTTTCATTGCAGCAGATTTCAGTGCTTTAAATGTATATCAGAAATATAGATGTTGCATGGGATTGTTAATTGTAATATTCAGGTAATTAATCATGACACTGAGGTAATCTATCAAAGAATATTCCCTCTGCATTAAATTAGTCTTAAGGAGCTATGGGGTTTCAGTTTGACTAATTTACTCTACCTGTGCCCTGTGTTTAATTATTTCACAATTCCATTTTCATATTTGCTGAGCTGTACAGAATAGTTTATACTATGGTATATATTTAACTCTTTCAAAACATAATAAATGTATCTAAAAACGTACAGTAGCATGTGCTGTCGTAAACCGATCATTACGCTTCAGGTTTTGTGCAGGTACAAAGTTGTGCTTTGCTAGGTCATTTGATGTCACACAGTTGAATGGGCATTCCAGTCAAGGAATTCCAAAATGCTGGCTTCAGGGTATTATCCAGTGACTCAGAGGATATTTAGTTTAAGGTGTTCGAACAAATCTATGAAGTATGAAAAGTCAAGCACATTTGTAACTTGAAAATGGAATGTGAAAGCCCATTACGCACCCAAAACCAATTTTAAATGGGACAAAGCTATTGTTTTCTTAAAAATTAATGACACCAGACAGATCTTCAAGACGAAGCGTAACAAATCCAAGGTGATGTAAAAAATGGCTTAATTTCAGCAGATTACAGTAGTGACAAACACTGTTATCAGTTTGTACTTTTGGTGGAAAAGCAACAGAAATTGGAGACCAGAAAAATTATTTACCTGAAACTAATCTTTATTTGAATTGGTTGGAAATGCATTAGAATGTTGCAATTTATCCTTAATATTTAGATGAGTAATGGATTTGCTGGGTATCAAATACAAGGCAGTCATTAGATTTTAGGGGTTTCAATAATTTCATAAACTGGGAGAAGAACTATTTGAGAGCAGTTTCTGGGCTCTGCAGTAGAACTGTTGTCTTGTAATGTATGAAGCTACTCTTTTTTTTTTTTTCATCATCATAGTTCGTCTTTACTAGTTTACATAAAAGTAGATATTGGGCAATGACATCAATCAAAGACACACCTACCCTGAAGATTCCAGGGCACATGACTTCCTTTTACCTCAAGGTTCCACCTTTTGCAAACCCAAAGCCACACCAGAACCTCTGTGTGAGTATGATAGTACAAAAGCTTCCGAAAATGCAGTTTCATTAAAAAGCACAAAAAAAAAAAAAAAAAAAAAGCAATCTAGTGGAAATCCCAATACCGGCCAAGTGATGTGGATATGATTTGAACATGGGGGGTTTAACTTAGGCTGCTATCTGCGTTTTACTACTTTAGTTCAGACAGTGTTATGGGGAACATGTCCTGCTGTCAGCAGTAAGCTGTTTTAGTTGTTATCCAGTTCAAGATATTCAGCTGTTTTGGGGTGAGTGATTTAGACAAGATGTCCAGAGAAGTGACGCCAGGGGACTGAGAATCAGAAATCCAGTGTGCTTTGAAGGAGCTCCAGCAGATTATTACAGAAAAATTAGGATTTTTACTAGAAGTGATCATAAGTAACTTGAATAATGTGTTTTATTCACTGATACAAATATCGACTGAACAGCTATATCATTTGTGACTCTTGGTAGCGTACTTCCCTGGCACATTTCCTATACTCTGCTTCGGTCTACCCTCTGGAGGATCGTGGTTTCAAACCACAGTGAATCCTGCTGGGAATAACTTTCTCTATCTCTATTTAGTATACATGCTGTACGAAGCACAAATTGCCTTAGTGCCGTACAAAAAACTGTGTGCCAGACTCACATATACAAAAAGGTTACATTTACTTGTACAGCTTTTGCACCTCAGTACCAGAATAAGAAATACAATGATCTGTTGTCACTTTTTATTTGCTTTAAAAACTATTTTTTAATCAGTGTTATCAATTTGCACACACATTTATTTATGTTTGAGAAATTGATATTAATATGCAGTTTAAGCTTGCAAATTTATTTTACTAGAGGGAAAAAAAACATGCAGGGGAGAGTGTGGCAAAGTACCCGCCCCGTGTGTATTTTGTGTTGTGTGTTAATGTTGGTGTATAGTCATTGGTACACGGGATATAAACGGGTCTGTGTAACGCAAGTGTTTAAAATGTATATTTGTATTTAGGCATGAGGATTGCCCAGCACTTCACGTGCAAGTAAAAAGTAATAATATGTGAGCACGGGGAATTGCACTTTATTAATTCACGCGCAGTTGTACTGCAACTCCAATTGAATGATTTCTTAGCAATCGAGTCTTGGTACAGCTGTATAAAAGCTGCATGTTTTCACTCACTCGGGGTTGTGTGTTCAATGAGTGGAGAATGGGATTGGAGACGAAGGTAGTAATAATTGTAATAATAGTAATAGTTCAAATAGAAGCTCACCATCTTTGTTTAGTGTATGTCCATCTTGTTTCATCTCTTTGTTTTGGCTACTAGTGCCGTGTCCTGTGTTTTGTTTGTCTTGCAACCTTTTATTTTTTGACTGTCTGTGCACTATTAAATGCTGAGCGAGACAGCTCAGCTCCACCAAACTCCACCTATCTTTGTTTATTTCCTGGTTCCTGTTTCTGGTCTGATGTCCCCCACTCCATCCGTCTTTGTGACACGTGGACAAATATACATTTTAAACACTCGTGTTACACAGACCCATTTATATCCCGTGTAGCAATGACTATACACCCACATTAACACACAACACAAAATACACACAGGGGCGGGCACTTTGCCACAGGGAAGCAGAAAGTCTTGTTAGCAGACAGCGGTATTCATTTCTGATATTTTGAACAATTCAGCTTGCTTAGGGGAAGGCTGGGTTCATACAAAGCAACTGTTCTTAGGCTTGTGTATTAAACCATCCAGGCAAATCGAAATCGAGATATACTGTAAACTGGATTTGGGACAACTGCCCCAGAGAATGGATAACAGATGGACAGCACTATATATTATATAGAAACCTGACCTGCTGCCAGTTTAAAGTCATGACAGTACAGTCAGCAGTCTTTTATATATGGAGGATACTGCGTAATGTAAAATACGGTAATTTTACTTTAAAGATCTAGAAAGTTATAATCTAATTGATAGCTACACCAACCAATTGAATTTCTGAATCACCTAACCTGCTAGCCAATCGGAATATAACATTTTCAAGAAGGGTGGGTAGCAAGACTGAGAAAAAAGAAAGAAATCGCAACGACCGTAGACTAAGTGTGCTGATAGAAAGTGTGAGAGGTGCTTAAAAATAGAGAATATTGAGTTTTTCTCTTAAAAAAAGAGAACGTTAATATTGTGGGTTTTGGACACTGAACCGGGATTGCGTATTTTTTGAGTTTATTTCATATCTTTTTGAGAAAAAGACTGTGAGTTGAGTTCTTCCGTGCAAAGTTAACTGAAGCCAAGTGATTTTAGGTTAATGGAGAGGCCAACTTGAACTAAAAGGACTATAGTTGTTTTTCTACAGAAGACAGAGTTCCTGGACAAAGCTGAAAGGCGGAGGATAGAGTAAGTCTTACCCCCACAATGAGTTATTGTCAGAGAGAAGCTTTGAGATAAAAGTGAAAGTAAAGGAAAAAAATGTGTTTAAACAGCAATAATATTTATTTTTTGTAGCAAACTAAAGCACACTAAATCTTGTTTATTTTGAACGGAAACTGAACTGTAACGTTTGAAAAAGTAAATAGTTGTTAGTGCACTGTATTTGAATTTAATCCAGAACCGGGACTGAGTTTTGTTAGCAGAAATAAAGCTTATATTCTGGATAAAAGAAATGCATTTGGCCTGAACTAGCAGTATACACTATGAAGTAAATACAGTTCGCAAGTATATCTTTGTTAGAGAGAGAGCGTGATTCTGCGCCTATCAAGAGTGGGTGTGGACTGAAGTGATCAGCCTTCACCTGGCAAGTGTTGTGTTCAACTTTTAAACGTTCAGGACAGCCACCTGTGATCTTGGTGTGAGTGAGAAGGGCGTTAGGGCTGTTAGCCTTATTAGAGGAGCTGCAGTAAATCGCCTTGATTCGCCTTTGCCCTGCCAACCCAGTGACATCACCTCAGACGTTCCTGGATCCTCAACACTTGATATGAAGTCTGAAAAAGCATAACCGTACTGAACTTTTATTGATTTCCTGTTTTTCATGCATTTGAAAAATATGTTGATTTAACAATGTAAAATATTCAGTTTGTGTTTTAAGTGAATTGAAACAGTATTAAGACTGGTGTATATGAAAAATATTTTTTTTGTCTTATTGGAAATACAAATAATGATTTCTTTCTGGAAACTGAAATGCTGAATTTAAGTAATACTGGTTAGAAAGGTTAATATTATTTATGACGTTTCCAAAGGGAAGCAGTTATCAGCCTGTATGTCTGGCCTACAGGTTTCAACTTGGCTTAAAGGTTGTAAAATTCAACTTGACGGTTTATGTAACACACACATGGATCTATTACAATTCTGTACTTATCATGAATTACTTTAAACACTGTTAACCCTTTGCGGTCCATTTATTCAGCGCCTGTGAGGCGCGTCAGGTCCAAATTATTTTCACACACGCTGTTTATTTTACACGTGCTGTTTAAAAGTTGTTTGTTTTTTTTCCCCCACAGTAAAACAGGTATAAAAGGCACAGCATATCAACAGGACACTCAGTACTGCATCTCCAGCCAATCCCATCCCTTTGTTCGCTATGTTTATCACATAACTCTTCATAGTCGTGCATACTGATAAATCATCGCCTGATCACTCGTTTTATCACCAAACTCCTCAATAATGCAATCCAAATCGGACCTGGTCTGACATAGGACCACAAATGGTTTTTTTTTTTTTTTTTTTTTTTAAATAAATATATCATTTAAAAAACCACCATGAACACACACACACACACACACACACACACACACACACACACACACATATATATATATATATATATATATATATATATATATATATATATATATATATATATATATATATATATGGGGAGACCCGTATTAGCCCAAATATAAGGCAAGGATTTACTCAGAGTAAAACAACAAGTGAAAAAGCTACTCAGCAGAAGTCTGACATTTTGTTTTACTGTCTCTCTAATAAAAGTTGAAATACGGTGCAGCACCTCTCTGTATAAAAGAGGCTGTTTTATTTTCTAGCAGCGTCTTTTTGTTTTACTCTTGTTTTTCAGATTTAAAGTGCAAGTGGTCTAACAAAAGACATCTTGAGCACTCATTTTGCAGTGAAATTTCTTTCATGTGAAGGGTTACTAGCTGATTTAATTTAGTTAAGGTATTTGCATACTCAGGTGAAAGTGATCCCTTAGAACCAGTAGGTTATTTAATGAAGGGTTCTGTGAATAGAATACAGATTGGTATTCTTGCAACTTTAAGAACAGTTTCATGAATATAAAACTTTATTTTATTTGTAAAAATATACTGCAAAATATTCTTACTTTTTTTTCTGAATAGGAATAGCCCAGTGTTTTGCCAATAGTGTTTGTTTGAACGTTTGTCTCAGCACTACATTACAGTCAACAGGCCAACCAATGCAAATACTGAAGGAAGGTAATACCTTGGTTACTGTAGGTAAGTTAGTCCAGGATCAGTGCTAAACTGTGTCTTTGAAACTAAGTGTGGCAGAGCAAAGCTCTGCCCTTTTAAATTGGCAGGGATGGGGTTAACTTCCCCTACCTGCCTGGGTTTATTATGTTCAGGTGGCTGGGGTTGATTAGTTGATTAGGTTGATTAACGATCAATCAGCGCCCAGCCACCTGATATAAAAGGAGGCCTCAGCTTCTCATTTGGGAGAAGGGAGCTGAGGAAGCAGGTTGGTGTTTGTTTTGTGGTTTTTTGAATTTTCTAAATCCAGTGAAGGCATTGCCCAGCCTGGAAACTTTATTTTTGTGAGTTTTGTTTTTGCTTTATTTGTGTTTGAGTATCTGTTATTTTGCCCTTGTGCACTTATTTTTGTTTATTTATAATAAAATAGTTATTTTTTTGAACTGCAGTCTGTCTCTGGGCCTCTATCCACTCGCCAGCCTGCCACATTTGGTGTCAGAAGTGGGAGCCAATCGGAATTTTTTTTTTTCAAATGGGAAAGAAGAGCAGACAGTGGAAAAGGCAGGACAAGCAGCAGCTGAAGAAATGTAAGCTGCTGCAGCCACCGCTGGAGGACCCGGCCAGCCTCTTCCCCTGGTGTTCCTGGTGTGGGAAGGAGGACCATCGTTGGCGGTCCTGCCCAGATGTGCCACCGGCAAACTGGTGTGGCCGGTGTGAGGAGGACGGCCACAACTGGGCAGGATGCCCCTACAACCAGGCCCAGGAAGAGGTGCCTTGTTCACCCCGGGCATCAGGGGCCACCCCACTACCTCCAGCACCACCACCTTCACCACCGTCCCAGGAGATTTGGGACTGGTTGATGCACCCTGAGGCAGACCTCGTCCACGATCTCCCCATAGTTATCAACACGCTGTGGCGTCGAGATGGGGAGAGGTGGGAACAGTGGGAGGAACAGCACCACCCGGCCTCCTTCCCAGAGGTTGCCCTCATGGTGGTTAATTACCTGGCGGTAGACATGGGAGATGCCCCGGTCACTCCAATAAAGAGAGGTGAGCCGCCTTCCCGAGAGCCAGAGAGGGGTGAGCCGCCTTCCCGGGAGCCAGAGAGGGGCGAGGAGCTGCCGTCGCTCCCAGAGCCAGAGAGGGGCGAGGAGCTGCCGTCGCTCCCAGAGCCAGAGAGGGGCGAGGATGCCGTCGCTCCCAGAGCCAGAGAGGGGTGAGGAGCTGCCGTCGTTCCCAGAGCCAGAGAGGGGTGAGGAGCTGCCGTCGTCCCCAGAGCCAGAGAGGGGTGAGGTGCCTCCGTCGTCCCCAGAGCAAGAGAGGGGTGAGGAGCTGCCGTCGCTCCCAGAGCCAGAGAGGGGTGAGGAGCTGCCGTCGCTCCCAGAGCCAGAGAGGGGTGAGGAGCTGCCGTCGTTCCCAGAGCCAGAGAGGGGGAGGATCTGCCGTCGCTCCCAGAGCCAGAGAGGGAGGAGGATCTGCTGTCGCTCCCAGAGCCAGAGAGGGAGGAGGAGCTCCGTCGCTCCCAGAGCCAGAGAGGGAGGAGGATCTGCTGTCGCTCCCAGAGCCAGAGAGGGAGGAGGATCTGCTGTCGCTCCCAGAGCCAGAGAGGGAGGAGGATCTGCTGTCGCTCCCAAAGCCAGAGAGGGAGGAGGATCTGCTGTCGCTCCCAGAGCCAGAGAGGGAGGAGGATCTGCCGTCGCTCCCAGAGCCAGAGAGGGAGGAGGATCTGCTTCGCTCCCAGAGCCAGAGAGGGAGGAGGATCTGCTGTCGCTCCCAGAGCCAGAGAGGGAGAATCTGCTGTCGCTACCAGAGCCAGAGAGGGAATAGGATCTGCCGTCGCTCCCAGAGCCAGAGAGGGAGGAGGATCTTTCGCTCCCAGAGCCAGAGAGGGAGTGAGGAGGCCGTCGCTCCCAGAGCCAGAGAGGGGTGAGGAGCCTCCGTCGCTCCCAGAGCCAGAGAGGGAGGAGGATCTGCTGTCGCTCCCAGAGCCAGAGAGGGAGGAGGATCTGCCGTCGCTCCCAGAGCCAGAGAGGGTGAGGAGGATCTGCCGTCGCTCCCAGAGCCAGAGAGGGAGGAGGATCTGCCGTCGCTCCCAGAGCCAGAGAGGGAGGAGGATCTGCCGTCGCTCCCAGAGCCAGAGAGGGAGGAGGAGCCGCCGTCACTCCCAGAGCCAGAGAGGGGTGAGGAGCCGCCGTCGCTCCCAGAGCCAGAGAGGGGTGAGGAGCCGCCGTCGCTCCCAGAGCCAGAGAGGGAGGAGGATCTGCCGTCGTCCTCAGAGCCCGAGAGGGAGGGGCCGCCGCCGCCGCCTCCGCCACCAGTTTTATCACCGCCGCCGCCGCCTCCGCCACCAGAGGGAGCCGGGCCGCCGCCGCCGCCTCCGCCACCAGAGGGAGCCGGTCCGCCGCCGCCGCCTCCGCCACCAGAGGAAGCAGAGGGAGCCGGTCCGCCGTCGCCGCCTCCGCCACCAGAGGGAGCCGGGCCGCCGTGTTTCGCCGCCTCCGCCAAGAGGGAGCCGGGCCGCCGCCTCCGCCTCCGCCACCAGAGGGAGCCGGGCCGCCGTCGCCGCCTCCGCCACCAGAGGGAGCCGGGCCGCCGTCGCCATGCTACTTTGGACATTCGGGGCCCCCTCAACCAAAGAAGTTGGGGGCTCCGACATCAACCCCGCCCACCACCACCCACCATAACAGCCCACCCAAGGGACATAATTGGACTCTTGGGGGGAGGAGGGGGGGGGGGGGGGGGAGTTACAGTCAACATGGGGGGAGGTGTGTGGCAGAGCAAAGCTCTGCCCTTTTTAAATTGGCAGGGATGGGGTTAACTTCCCCTACCTGCCTGGGTTTATTATGTTCAGGTGGCTGGGGTTGATTAGTTGATTAGGTTGATTAACGATAATCAGCGCCCAGCCACCTGATATAAAAGGAGGCCTCAGCTTCTCATTTGGAGAACAGGAGCTGAGGAAGCAGGTTGGTGTTTGTTTTGTGGTTTTTTGAATTTTCTAAATCCAGTGAAGGCATTGCCCAGTGGAAACTTTATTTTTTGTGAGTTTTGTTTTTGCTTTATTTGTGTTTGAGTATCTGTTATTTTGCCCTTGTGCACTTTATTTTTGTTTAATTTATAATAAAATAGTTATTTTTTTGAACTCAGTCTGTCTCTGGGCCTCTAAACTAAGCGTTGGTCAACTTTTCAAATGTTTAAGCTAATGCCTGCATTAATATACTTAGCCAAAATGTTCGGTGACTTGACTTGATTAATTACATACAGTAATAAGGAGTCAGCATGTTTGAGTGTGGTGTTAGTTGAACATATTAATAGGTTGTACTGCTCTAAGGGATTGTGAATAGAAGGTTGTCAGGAAAACTAATGCGAGAGAGAACAATATGATTAAAGTTAAGACAACAGATACTACGTTATACATATTTTCATTACATCTTTGGCCTCACCCTTCAAGGATTGAGTTAATGGATTGAGTTAATATATAAAGCCTTTTCTAGCTGATTATTAGACAGGTTGTTTATCGAATGATGTATGTAATACAAGCCATTCCACTGTGGGATGTTCTGGTAATGAGGGTGCGTAATGGCTTGATGTTAAAAGTTAGTTCCCTGCCTGAACCAGCGCTTTGCTGAGTTGTATGGGATGGGTTACCTGTGGTTAGAAAAAGCTAAACGAAATGTGTTTTCAGCAGTGACTAGCAGGTACTAGAAGTTAGTAACATTAATATGAAGCTAATAACATTTTTTTATGTTTTTTAAAGCTACTGTAATAATGAAAAAAAAAACAGCACAAACCCATTAGACCAATACTGTACACTGCTGGGGAAAATGGACATTACATTTAAAGGGTTTTAGATTAACACCTAACTATTATTTTAATATGTCTCATGTATAAGCATTTGTGTTATTCTGTACAGTATTTACATATTACATATATGCATTTAACACAACTTTCTGTTCATAGGGTGTCTTTTAACGCAATATGGATTCAGATTCAGATATAATTTTTATTATAACTTGATATAGAGTTGGTTGTGTGGATTGGATAATTCCTTACCAATAGATAAGCATGTTTTCTGTGTTTCTCATTTCCATTTATTAAGGACAAAGTATCTTGCTGCTACCTCTTATTTGATGTAGTTAACAAGCTGACCTTCATGCTTCATGCTGAATAAATCTCTTATGAGAAAGTTAGCTAAAGTGGTGTAGTTAGGACAAGAGCCATTAAATGTCTTGATTCATTGCAAAAACCATTACATCTGGCCATTCTATTTTTTCTTAAAATAACTGCTGCATAGCTGAGAAACAGAAGGATGAAACAGAGCCAGGAGCTCATTAGGGTAACCCTATAAAGTTTGTTTTACTTTAGTTTTCGATTCTTTAAAGATTCTGCCAGTTGTCATTGTCCTTTTGGTATTGACCCAACAACATGTGCTTAGCTCTTTGCAACATGCCATTTCTGTTCCCGGTAACATCTTTATTACAGGAATATATATTCAATACAGGCCCAAGCCTGCTGCACCGGTAAATGTTAGGTTCGCTTACATGGTTTGGTGTTTTGGCCTTTGGGATCATGTTATTCCAGTTTCTCCTAATTCTGTTTCTATGAACTTGCTTTTCATGTTCTTATATTTATGAAAGGCTGTTTTATACAGCCTGGGGTATTGTGTTCTCCCGTCCTGTGGCGAGCCAGAGCAGCAGTTTAGTAACGCATTTCTCGCCCTTTTGTTCTGCACAGCAGCCTCCTTTGACCCAAAAAACTTTTTTTTTTTTTTTTTTTTTTTTTTTTTGCATTTCATAAAAAAATAATAACATGGCCTTAAGTGGGCACCTGGTCTCTGGGACGCTTATTGTACACTCACCCTTAATCATTAATAACTTTTACATAAATGGGAATTTTATGGCTAGCTGTGGGAAGTATTGATTAGTCATAGCTTCAGGGCAAAAAAATAAACAGCTCTGATTTATGGGTAATTGAAGTGGAGGGCCAGGCTTCTGTGCTGAGTCTAGCACTAGGTACTTTATTTCTGTTGTGGTAAATGAAAGCAGGCAGGATAGTGCACAGATCAGCCACAGCATAGGCCTGGCGCAGCCTTGAGTTTCATTAGAGGAGACATTCAGTGCAATCTTCACTGGGAATGACATGAATCAATCTGCGATTCGGGCTCTAAATAATTTTAAGGTAGCTTCAAGAGACAGAGTGCCTAATAATGTTTTCGGAATGAGACATTGAAACAATTTAATTAAATAGCTCATAATCTATAGGTGAGGCTGAGTGCATTTAAAATGCATTTAAAAAGCATCTTTAAAACTAAAATCCAGGCGTTTGATGCATTAGTGGACTCTTTGGAAGACACGTTGTTAAAGTGACAGCGGCCTATTGAGTTCTTCTAAGTGGTGCCAGATCTAAATCCTGCTGTTATTTAAATCAGTAAACCAGGACCTTCCCTGGCAGTGGAGGTTAGATTTATTCCGCTATTTATATTTAATTATAACCTATGAGTTCTCAAGACGTATTTATATTATTATATATATTATTATCACATAATAATAATAATAATAATAATAATAATAATAAGATTTAACAATGCAGTATACTGATAATGCAGTTATTAGATCTGGTTACTAATGTTTCATGTACAGGTATAGACCCTGGGGCTGAAAGCTCACCTACAGTAAACACCCCAAGGCTGGTCTGCGCCCTTCAAATATTAGTCCCAGACACCAAACTGCAGTTTAGCGCTTCTTTGCATACTTGTATTAATTACAAAACAAGCAAAACACAGAAACAATACTCAAGGCTTAAATAAAAATACGTCATAAACAAAAACATCACCCAAGCACAGCTGTCTCTGTGCTTGAAATGACTTCTTCTTTCCTTCTCGACACTGTTCAGGTTTGGCAAAACCTTTACTGACCCATCCCCTCTAGAATAAAATGTCTAGGTCCTTTCCTATATTGCAGTGAGCAGGTTGGACGCGTAGCTGCCATGGAACAATCTCGGCTGTATATGTTTATCTGCCGCCTCTGGGGATAATGTTATTGAGCTATTTGGTTTTATGTAATAATTTGTTTAAATGTTGTGTTATGTGGCCTTGTAACAGTGCAATACTGTTATCCATGTGAAATCTGTTCTGCATTACAGTCTGGCTTTATAAAAGTTTACCATAGTAAAAGCACAGCAAAGTGTAATAAAGCATTGTGAAAGCATGGTAAAGCATAGGTAACCATTGTAAAGAATAGCGAGGTATGGTAAAGCATATTAATAAGCATGGCAAACCAGAGTAAACAACGGTAAAGGCATAGTATAACCAAGGGGAAAATACCCTGCAGAAACACTATTAGAAGGGTATTTCCCCAGAATTTCAGCACAGAGACTCTGCTTAAATGAGTGGCAGTGGCACTCTGCCACCTAACCCCCAAATATAGAATTTAATGAAAATCAACAGCTGAGAGATGGCCTGTCCCCCAGAGCATGACTGCACCGAGGGAGAGAGCCCAGCTCTCAACCCAACCACGCACCCCGCACAACTACTAAATACGAACTGCTCAGCACTCAGGTAAGGAAAAACCCCCTACTCACATATTTTAAATTTCTTTTATGGGGAACCCTCAGGAAATCCATGGCTGAGGGCAGCCCTTCCTCCAGGCTCTAAGCGGTCAACCTCATTTCGCCCTCCCAGCGCTTTGACTGAGCAGCCGAAACAAAAAGAAGCGACAAGAATGAATAGTACACAGAGCTTTTATGTGCTTGCTGATGACGTATTGGTTATGGGCAGATTCTCCTTCCAGAAAAGCAACCAAGTTTACAGTTCTGTTCATGCAGGGAAGTAGAAATGCTTTCATGATAATTCTGCTTCTAAATATCAGGTGTGATTTATTGCTTAGCAGAACAGCATAGGCAATGGCCTCACAAGACCTCAGAGGGCAGTGTTGCATTTTCTCTTGAATTGCGTTAGCATCAGTTCGTTGTTACTTAATTACATTTGTAAAGATTTTAGCACAAGCTTGCTGTATCTAAACAGTCTTAAAATGTTTAGTTCGTTTGTTTTTTTGAAAGCTGTTCTGAGAATCTCTTCTGTTGTGTTTAACATATGTGACGCTAAAAATCCAGGACTTCTGGTGCTAATTAAGGTCAGATTCATTCAGCACAGTCAATAAAATATTCATAAATAGTTATTACAGACCCTGGTGTGCATGTTTGCATTTTTCTTTGCAGTGGAAATGCATGGCACTAAGAAAGTAGTGGTATTTAGAGATGTCCATTGAGACTTGTATTTTTTTGTGTTTTAAGCCTTTTTATTCAATACTTGAATGAAACCACAGTAGTCTGAAAATTGCAGGTTGCTGTATTTTTATAAATAATATGTATAGTAATATCTGTCTTAGTAATATTGTTAGAACCATAGATTTTGCTTACCACTGCAGTGGAAGAGTATTATCCACTATAAATCATACTTTTCGGTTGGCCCAGGAATGTAATCTCTTCTGACAGGAGGATTTCCTGCCACTGAATAACAATAGGATTACTCTGGCAGTTACACTGTGTGAAGAATATTACCTCCGGCAGTAAAGCCATTTGCAGACTGGCACACGTGCTTCACTTGTTTCTTACAGTGATTATTTGCAATGTATTGAGGTATTTAAAGTATATTACCTATTGCCCTAGGCTTTGTTAAAATAACTCTTTAAACAGTATTTTTCACTTTTAGGGTGAGGGACAAGTTTTAAATATAGAACAAATTTCCATTAACAAAAAAAAGCCTTTTTTAGAAGGCTGTTTGCGATCTGCAGTTAAAAAAACTGCTATGGTAGAAAATAGTAACATGCTACAGCCACAGGCAAAAATGTGCGGTAACTGGTCATTTACATTTATTAACATCATTGTTTAATAGTTAATCCCACTGCTGACAAATAACTTTGCTAAGTAAGCTTAATTACTCATAAAATGGTTTCACATGTTTAACTAATGCTATAAACAGCCATTTATTGATAGTTTGTTTTTTCTTACAACTGTACATTATATTGGGCCATTCCAGGACCACTGGTTAGCCAGGTGTTCCCAAAGCACAAGCTGCAATGCTATAACAATGAGTTACATTCTAAGTGATCTCATTTGAAAAGGTCAGATATGGTCGTTTTAAAATTAGGTTCTTGCCCTGTCTGCTGTTGGCATATAGCCTTGAAGTACTGAAGGTTTAGTCATAATATTCTTTGTAAATTGAACTTGCATTTTAGAACATATCTGCTATTTCGAGCTGTTTCTGAATTTCACTAGGTGGGGACAGGACAAGAAAATGAAGCATGCTGGTAAATACATTGTGACCTTCTTTGGAGAACAGCCCTAATTACCAGTAAGTGCTGTTATTTTGGTAAATAGCCAAAGTGCACCAATACAGTTAGAATTAAACAAATACCTAAAGAGCTCCTGGGGCTGATAACAGTCTTCAGACGAGATTGAGTTGGATTGTATACTAGTAAAGGACATGTTTTTCTCCAAGTACTTTTGCTGTGTTCTCTAGTTATAGCTATTATAGGGTGCTTTTGGTCTTTTCCAATAAGTAAGTAGGGTACTGATGTTTGCTGAACCGTTTTAGCTGGCTTCTATTTTTATTAGTAAAGAACAAGCTTGCTGTTTTTGTCATGTAAGTTAGTACGCTAGTTGTTAATAGTAAAGAAACAACAAAAGAAGTGTCTGGTAAATTAAAGCAAGTTGTGATTATTGGAAAGGTCATATTCTCTACATGGAAGTCTCCAGCATGGCAGTTATCATATTCTTACCTAGAGATATTTTTAAAACAACATACTGTACATTCTTTTGACCTGCCGCATCATCAGATCTCAGATGCAGTTTGCAGGGTTGTATTTTTTAAGTGCTTATTCTTTAAACATATCCTGAGATTTGGCTTATATGAACAACACTAAATAATAATTAAAAAGGCAGAATAGCGTGGCAGTTCATTTCTTTTGTTGTACAATTTTGAGTCCAACTAAAGTCTTTAAATACAACATACGTCACCAGTTTAGCTGTCCTTCTGCCTTGTTTTTGTGATATTCCATGTTTTGCCTGTTGTACTGTATACTCCATGTTTGTCTTGGCCTGTCTTGATATTGTGCCAAGCACTGGTTAAGTGCTTCAAGTAAATCAATTCTATCCCAGTCTTGCCGGCTATTGTTGTGCTGTTATTGCGTGAAGATAAATGCTAACTCATCTGCAGGTGCAAAATCATTGTGTCAGGAGACGCAGCCGTCAAACACGGTACTCAGTTTAAATGGAAACCCTGGCGTCATTGTATATTTTACCAATTTACACAGCTGTACTGGATCTCTTAATAAAAGTGACATACCCTTGGCTTTCTAGCAGAGGGATGTCAACAAAATGAGGCCGACTAGTCAACTAGTGATTCTGATAATGAACAACTCCTCCATGGGGTCGGCTAGTTGTTACAGACCTGATTTTGAGAAATAGTTTCCATCAAAACATACAGATGACATATATAATTGCCCATCTTCCGAATACGGGATAGCACATGCAAATGTGTGAACAATAAAGACAAAGTACATTAATATTCTGGAATCCGTTACTTTGCAGCACGAGTCTCACAGCGGAACAGGCATGGAACAGAGAACTAACGCAGCCAGATTTTTCAATTGGCTCTGCTCTTTTCTATTGTGACTGCTTTTGCTGTTGTTTAACTTTATATAGAGGGGTCACCTAATTTTTTATGGGATAAAAGGGACACAAGACAGTATATTGCTCAGTCCATTTATAAACTGTCTAATTTATTATGTACAGTAGCAGTTTTGTGCATAGGATCTTTGCAAAGAGTTCCTTCTGCCAATAATAATACTTACCTGTATACAGTCCTATGTATTGTAAAGTACAACCATCTTTTCAATAAGTGACACTACATTTTTACCCCCACCTTCCAGTGTCTTTAAAGAGTTTAATTATTCCAGCAGGAAGCCTGCATCACTTCTTTGGCAGTGTAGTTGATGACTTTATGCTTTAAAAGTTTAGCATTTTTCTATCTTTTGGCAACATTTAATCCAACAGCCTGTCCCAGTCTTCACTGTCGTGGTAAGTACGGGAGCACTTTAATTGACTACTTGAAACTATAAATCTATGTGCAGTGATTATAAAAAAAAAAAAATCTAATGAAATAAGTAAGGCTCCTCCAGCCTCCCTTTCTCCTCCTCTGTTTTGATACTGCTATATCTTTAGTTTGCGGCTTTTTTTATTACATGCTATATCGTCTGCAGTGCCAACTGGTGACATCTCCAGATTGTGAAATGCCGGACGATGATTATCCCACAGCAAAGGTTTAATCCGACATATATTCTGACTGTCAGGTATTGCCTACGGATAGATATGTTTTAAGAGATGCATACCTTCTCTGCTATAAAAGGGTATGCTGGTACAGCAGTAACTTTTACCATGGTGTTGAAAGCAAAACTTTCCTTTTAATTGGGTCCAGTAGGTACAAAATGGTACTGTATGGGAAACATGAACGAGTTCATCAGACGACTTAGTGACAATAGGCAGGCTTGTGCCATCAACTTTCAAAGCCCCACAGTGTCCCCTACCAGTCCATTGAGTAACGCAAAAGGGGAGTGTGAACATATGAACTTGTTTAAGTGCAGTCATTTATTCTTAAGCCCCTTTCACACTGGCACTACTACACAGGTCCGGACAGGGGTCCTGGCTGACCAGGTCACAACCCCGGGTAGTGTGAAACCATATAACTGGGTCAGCGACCCACCACAGGATGTGGTTTGACACGCTTTGAGCCAGGTTGAGCAAGACATTAACAAACAGCCACACCTGCATGAAGGTTTCACTTCCACAACATTTGCTCTAATCAACATTTGGGCCGATGGTTCAATACGGAGAAGCTTGGATGGAAGCGTCAGTAACAAGCTGTTTCCAGGGCACTGATAAGTGTATTGTTTACTTGTGTCTGTCACCCAGGTCAACCCTGCTTTAACAAAAGCAGTGTGAAATCATATGTCCAACCCACATGATAACGGGTCTGCCCGGGTAGGTTATGTGTGTGAAAGGGAACCAGTAAACTGTACCTTTTCACAAGTTTGTTAAATGCTTCCAGTGTGTGCTTTAAACAACAAGCTATGTTTTAAAGTCCCCTAAGTTTCACGTTAATTAACTGAGTGAACTCACCAGAGTCAAATGCGTTTTATTTTCCCTGACACACGGCAAAGAAGCACATCTCTACTATGAATTATCAAAATTCCAAAGGTATTGAAAATAAGTTTGAATATAATTTATTACAGTCATTATAGCATATGTGCATCAACTGTTTATTGAAAGAAGCCCAAACCACATATCTGCCTTTAGGTACTTTGTGGTTTCTTTGGAAAGTGGGCAAATGTTCCCACCAACTGGAAGAACTGTATACAATAAAAAAATAAGTACCACATTTAGTAGACGCACTAGTTGTAAGCTGTCATAGCCCTGAATAAAACCAGCAAGGGTGTAATGTTTATAGTGACCAGTTTTATTATGGGAAATGGTTTAATTAAAGTTCCATAACATTGCACTATTAATATCTGGAATCCTGTAGATTCACAGCATGGAGGTCAAGGGTCCGTTAAATTATCAAGATTTCATTACCTCATTGCAGGAAGCGGAATGAAAAATGTGAATTGCTTTTTGAGTAAGCATATGCCTCATTCATTTAAATTTGTGCTTTGTTCCTTTTTTAATTTAATGTTGTATGTTTTATTAATTAGGTGCTTATGTAAATTCCTAGATTGACGGGTGTAATAACTCAAGCCTTCTGACTAAAAATTATTCTGAGAGTTACAGGATATTTTATAGCAGATTTCCCATTGTGTAAAATTTGAACACCAAGGAGTCCAGGCAGATGCTGGCTTGATATCAGAAACAGAGCTTGCTTGCTGATTGTTAATCCTGATCAGTCAGTGAGTTGAAGAACATTTGATTTGGGCATAAAATTGGGTAGAAAAACAGGGGTATTAATAATAAAGAACAGGTAACACTTCATGCAGGAGGCTACAGCTGCAGCTTTTTCTGCAATACTGTAATACAAGGACACGCAACCAGCGGACCGCGGGCCGCATGCGGCCCATTTATCGTCTGACTGAGGCCCAGTGTATTTATTCCATTTCACTTAAGAATATATCGGAAATATTTTTTGTAACTTTGTTGACTTGCTCTTTCTCATTTTTCACATAAAAAGCAGCACACCGTTTTAATTCGTAGAATGGAGGGTAATTACTTCTCATCAACTTAAGTCTACAACTGATTTTATTCATCTCTTAGTCTTCATCTCCTTTCTCAAATGCACAAACCCACTGCATTGAAAGAACCCGTTCCCAACACAGGAGTCAGGCTTGTTGCTAGGGAGGTGATGTCACTGCCCTGGGCCTTTTGCAACATTGCTGCCCGGATGCTACAATTGAACACCTCGTTGGCTAAAATAAAAACCGTTTCAGCAAGCAGATATTTAATTGGCTTTGTATTATGCAATGCGTGTGTATGTGATATTAATACTTTGTTTTTAATTGTTTTGTATATTTGTGTTTGTGGTGTTTATCGTGCAATACGAAATCAAATTAACAGTAATTCTAAGTGAAATTGCGTGAAAATCACTTTAACGCGTATATATATATATATATATATATATATATATATATATATATATATATATATATGCAGCTAAGGGTTAAACTGTGATAATTCTTTAGCAATGTGTGGCCGCAAGTTCAGGGTGCGCCCTATAGCCTGAACATCGTACATCGTCATTATGTTGGTCCCATACTAGGTCCGTGCTTTGGTCCCACATGTCCAGTATATTGATAAGGGCCCAGAAACCTCGGACTCTCAGTCACACTGTGTACAGACTCCCTAGTCTCATTGATGCACATTCACGTTTTTTGATCCGTCTCTCTTTCTTTGTTGATGAAAAAGGGAAGAAAACAAGTCAACTTGTAAGGGGAAAAACTCACTAATCGTTTCCCCTTGTTTGTCTGCCACATTTACGTGTACGGTCGTGTGGCAAAGTGCCCCGCCCCTGTGTGTATTTTGTGTTTGTATGTTGTGTGTTAATGTTGGTGTATAGTCATTGGTACACTGGATATAAACGGGTCTGTGTAACACGAGTGTTTAAAATGTATATTTGTATTTAGGCACAAGGATTGCACAGCACTTCTCGTGAAAGTGAAATATAATAATATGTGAGCATGGGGAATTGCACTTTATTAATTCACGTGCAGTTGTACCGCGACTCCAATTGAATGATTGATTAGCAGTCGAGTCTCAGTACAGCTGCATAAAAGCTGCATGTTTTCACTCATTCAGGGTTGTGTATTCGGTGAGTGGAGAATGGGATTGGAGATGGAGGTAATAAGAATAGTTAAATAATACAAGCTCACCGTGTTTTGTCTGTGTAGTCCGTTTTGTTTGTCTTTTTGTTTTGGCTACGAGTACGGTGTCCTGTGTCTTGTTTGTCTTTCAACCTTTTATTTTCTGTCTGTTTTGTTATTAAATAGTGAGTGAGAACAATCGCTCAGCTGCACCAAACCCCACCTCTCTGTTGTTTATTTCCTGGTTCCTGGTTCTGGTCTGACGTCACCCACTGCAGCCGTCTTTGTGACAGGTTGGGACTGCCTTTTTAATTAATTGTTCATACCCTGGCCAGTCCCAACCCAGAATTACTGGGTGTGGTAGCCTTTCCACCACCCCCACTATGAGGTGATGCTGGATCAGTCCTACCGATATTCATGCTTTTAGTATGGGGTATGTTGGCGTATCTCCATGGATACAGGAGATTGCCACCTGACCTTGTGGCTGCCACGACACCACTCCCAAGAGAGCTGTCCGAATTAAGGTCTGCATCCCCCGATATACCTTCAGTCACACCCCCTTCAGTAGCAAGTGCAATCATGTGTCTTCCAATCCATGACTGACAGATTACCTACCGCATTAATACTAGAACTGCCATGTGGGTCAATTTGACCCATTCTGGATTTTAAATGTTAGTTACTCTTCCTTTGTAAATCGTATGTGTATATCTGTTTTTGACTTTTCCTAAATATATGAATTAAATATCATGACAACGTTTGATAGGCAGAATCATAAAAATTATAAAGTTATAAACAGTTCTACCTAGAACCGCCATGTGGGTCAATTTTTACCCATGCATTACAATACATATTCTTTTTTTAATATGACGTAAGATATTCTTTTTTTTTTTTTTTGTAAATGCAGCAAGCAAGACATGCCCCTTCCTCAAAGCACAGATGTTTTTTTTTTTTTTTTTAATTTCAAGCCTTTTATTGTTTATAGACTGACTACGAGAGATTGCTATGATTGTAGATTTGTACAATTGTACCAAGATGCCAGCTCAGTGAACGCCTAGTTGCTTTATTTGTCAATGTACCTGAAATGCAACTGGGAATATATCAGAAGGAAATATTTAACCTTAAAAGTAACATTTTGATTGGAATATGGCAAGCTGCACTCAGATGCACGCAGCAAATCGAAATGACAGGTAGGATAACAACTTATGTGCCTAATATGAAACATACGTTATATATTCTTTTTTTATATATTACATTTAGAAAAAAATATTTCGGTTTTACAGATTTCTACGTACCAGTTTACACATGTTTACACAATAGTGTTCAATGGAACTGCGTCTGTGTTTACAACAGGTACACAGGCACAGAGCCATCAGGCAGATGCGTACGCTCCTCCATAGAGTACAATGATGCTGCCATAATATTGTGTGTAATATTTTCTTTTTATGTAGTATTAGAAACAATGATTTTGGTTTTACAGTTTTGTATGTACATAACCTGTTTACACCTGTACACGGGTGTATATACATACCCGTTTCTTTTGAAATGTATATTTTATTATATCCTTTCACTGTTTGTAGTAGTGCTGTATATGCGCTCATTTTGAAAATAAAGCCTTTTATGTTTAATTTCCCACTTAAATACAGTGTTTCTGCGATGCAGATGTTAGGTATTATGTTCATGAATAAAACTTTGGAGTTGTATCTGATAGTATGTCTTTCACTTTCATAACAAAGTACTTTAAAAATGTATGGTTCAAAATGACCCACGTGGCGGTTCTAGGTAGTTCAAAAATCCTGTAGTTCTAGTGTTAAGGTGATGACTTCTGGTATTATGGCTCCGCCCCCTTTCTGGGTGGCCGACTTCCGACTGACCCTGGAATGAACTGCCAAACCATCCAGTCTGGGGCACACTGTTCCTGTTCAGTGCCCTCACAGGTCGGGAGGGAGACTATTGACTAGGATTAATTCTCTCTCTGTCACAATGGCCCACTAACCTGAAATGTTTGTACAGGGTACAGTGGTCTTAAAAAAAAGCAGGCTTAAAATACAAGCAATATATATATATATATATATATATATATATATATATATATATATATATATATAATATCTATATATTATACTAAAAACATAAATAAACATCATACTTTTGTAAAGGAACAGGAAATAATTTTTCACAGTTTACCAGGCGACTCAATGAACATGTTTTTTCTTTTTTTTTTTTACGTAATGCTTATTATAATATATTAAATGGCCAACAATGAAGCTTGCAAGTTTTATATTTCATAGCTGTTTACCCTTTTTTTGCTCCATGATGCTATAAGGATATTGTTATTATTATAATATTTTCTCTAGAATTGTACAAGATGATGAAAGTGGGTGCATGCAGTAGGAGAGTGCTTTGCTAGAAGGGAGGTCTGAAGCATACTTGAATATGGTGCCATTTGCATCATTCAGTGACTGCCTACAAAGGCACATTTCATTCTCAGAAGGAAAGGAATTTTGCTAATCTGTTTTTGTGCAGTTTTATAATGACAACAAATATGAGCAGGTATGTCTCTTAAAACATACACATCTTTTAGGCCATAGCTGTATGTAAATGAGATCCTCAAGTACAGAGTGAGTCCTCAGCGAAGAATTAAAGAAACAGATCAAAGTAAAAGGTCAAGGCTATTTCTCTTCCATGTATATTTTCCATGCACTCTTCTCTGACTGCCACTAAATGTGTTTTGTTCGCTCTAGGCAACAATCTTCTCAAACAGCTGTGAGCAAGGACACTCGCTTGGCTGTTCAATTTCAAGCTGCCGTGGACGTGCTGTGGGAGTACGCACAGGGCCTCAATTAATGGTTTATTTGATTTTGTTTCTGGGAATAACGAAACGTATCAATTAAGCATCTTCTATTGTTTCCACTCATTCTTTGAGAAACCACTTTAATGGGACTTTTGTTTATATCCCATCACAATAATTATTAATATTCCTTGTAAACAGGCTTGTAGCCAGGAGGTCCCTGGTTCAAATCCCAGCTCAGCCACTGACTCATTGTGTGACCCCGAGCAAGTCAATTAACCTCTTTGTGTTCTGTCTTTTGGGTGAGAAGTTCTTGTAAGTGACTCTGCAGCTGATGCATAGTTCACACACCCTAGTCTCGTATCTTGTGAAACACTTTGTGATGGTGGTCCACTATGAAAGGCGCTATATATATTTATGAGCATTCAGAAGATTGAGTAGATGGAGAACACTGCATTCAGATGTGTTTCTAACCGGTTCAGTCTGGCATGTCTTCTTGAGCCATGTAGATGCCTCTGGATTTAGAAAAAGTGAGTTCAAACTCTGCCACAGCTGGGTCAGTCTAGACAAACGGTTCTCAAGGGTAGGTAAATCCTATCTAGTTAGACAAGTAGATTTTATTGTGAAGGAAGCGGCCACCTAGAAGTAATATAAATGATGTAAAATACAGCAGAGGAATAGGCATGCAGTTGTGTAAAAAGAAAGATTAGTTAAAGCAGGGTACACCATCCAGCCACACAGCGTGTGGAGTTTAAGCACAACATCAGAGCCTGTTTCTAATTGAGTTACATCGGATTGAAGTCACTTCACAAATCTTGGAAACTCACAGCATTTGGACCCCATCCTCCCTAAAAATGGAAATACAATATATAGTAAGCAAAGCAGTGTTCTAGCAGGGAACTCACTATAGCCTTAAATCAAACCACGTAATAAAGTATGTTTTAAGCACTTGCAATACCAGATTAAGTCGTCAATCGAATAGCTAGTATCTGATTTGTCCTTTGATAAACAATAGGTCCAAGAAAAGGATTTATATCTGACCTCAATCCACTTCGTCCGCGCTGTGCACCAGTCCTCCTCCCCAGCCTCCACTGGCTTTTTGGCTTTGTTTAACAAAGGAGGGCAGCTATCCTGTCCTCTGCCCGTGGCTTCCCTACGTTCAGCCTCTCCACTTATCTGCAAGCTGACTTATGGTAAAGAGTACCTCAAAAGGCAAGGCCAAAGAACGTAGTGTGAAATATGTGTAATGTAGTAGTGTTGTCTAGTCTATGTTATAATAAATAATCTATTGCAGGAGTTTCCTGACTGAAATAAATGCAGTTATTAACATTTTGAACATTTTAAACCATTATCTCTCTGGATCCCTCTTGCCACACAAAAACAAATACCATTCTAATGTCTACATTTTTTTTTTTTTTTTTGGTAGTCATCAGTTGATTTTTATCCCATTTTTACCCCAGTAACCAATTGTATTATTTTGGGCTCAGCTCACTGCTACCACCCTTGTGCTGACTTGAGAGTCGCAATGATGAATGCACGCTGTTCTCTGAAATGCGTGCTATCAGCTGACTGCTTTTTTTCACTCTGCAGGCCCGCAGGCAAGCCCTCGGGTGCCTGGCCAGTCTACAGGGGTCGCTGGTGCGCAGTGAGCTGGGGACACCCTGGCTGACCTGAGCCCCACCTGGTTTATGCTCGGCCACATGTGCACTGGCCCTTGGGAGCTCTCATCCATGTTGGCAGTGGAATGGCTTGGACTTGAACTGGTAGCCTCCAGGCTGTAGGGCGCATCCGGCGCTCCATGCAGAGTGCCTTTACCGGATGCGTAACTCGGAAGCCCCTCTAATGGCTACATTTTAATACTGTTAGCCTACAGAAGAAAAAAAAAACTGCCTATTTTTCTGGAACTTATTTCATATCTAGGGATATTTTGAGGAACCTGTCAGTCAGTATGATGTCACACTTGCATTTTACAAAAGGCAGATGTAGGTCATAATGAGCTACTTTTTCAAGATCCTGACAGCTTTCATTTTGTATTTACTGTCGTGGCGACAGATGCATGATATTAACAAACTTGTTTAAAGTAGAGTTGCTTGACTTACAATAAAAATTTGAATTATATCTCAAAAGTCTACCACAGCATTTGGTAAATGTAATTAGTAATCGTTTAGGTTTGAGTGATTTATTTTATTTGCACAATGTATATACAGTACTCTCACTAATCTGAATGCTGAGCCATGCTTACACAGTGAAATACATGCTGATAGCTTCTGTAACCAAACTTTAATTTCATCATTGTATGATAAGTATTTTTAACCATTATTTGTTTCTCACAAATGTCTTGCCCGGTATATATATATATATATATATATCTTATATATATATATATATATATATATATATATATATATATATATATATATATATATATATATCAAGGGTTCTATCCTGGCTAAATAAAATGCATTTGAATTTGAAATTTGAAGTGGGTCCTGATTTCAGACTACATTTGACATACAGACGTTTGAAATCTGGTGTCCTGTCACACAGATACTGCTACTGGAATAGAAACAGCAGCTCTCCAGATGTTGAAGCATCAGATTTAACGAGCCACACACATCTCATTAACCTCAGCATTTAGTCAATGCTCTTTTTTTACATTTGAGCAGGTTCTGGAGCTCTTACATCCATCTGCATATATGAATATTCATCAGCTTCCATTGGATGCTCTTTTTATAAGAGGGTCTAATAAATGGGTACAGACTGTTTTCTTTTTTTCAGTACCTCAATCTGTTATCGGTAATTTATTCTGTTAAACATAGCAAGCTGCATAATAAATAATTAATACAAAAACAATTCAATAGCTGTGTTTTATTTTTGTAAGCATCATCCTGGCATCGTTTAAATAAAGTGGTCCCAGTTCATCACTGGTAAGAGTAGTAATTTCATTCAAGAGGAACACAGGGTCAAAACAATACAATAGCTAAACAGGTTAATCCCAGGAATTGGGCAGACCCACTAATTTTCTTAGCCTGTTTGTGCTGATGTGCCTGTGATTACACACAAGGCAGTATTAACAAGTTCAAATAAGAGACAAGCGGCTCAGATTTTCTGTTCTGGAATTACACACTGCCTGAGGGAAAGCTTTCGGTATTCTCTTTAATGGAGATGGTGGTGAGTGGAATTAATTTTAACTCTGACTGCCAGTTATGAAGCGTATTCAATACAAAAAATTCAATGCAAGATTATTCAGCTTTTGAGTGCATACAGGGACCAGGAGGAAGCTTCTAAAAAATAAAAAAAATAATAAAACATTAGACCAATCCAAATTGTAAGTAATCTGTTATTGAACAAAATGATCTCTCTCACGAATAATTCAATGCAATTAATTGCAGCAGTCCAAGTTCCCATGCTAGCCTGCTGGATTCACTGATAGCAGGACTGTGACTGATGATGACAAGGCTGTTCCCTCTTTTGAGCGTTCATAAGCATATACTTTCAGCAAAGGAAAGAGTTTTTCAATCACCTGTTTTTATTGTTTGAATTCGTAGCATTGATGATATTTAAATAAAAAACTTGAACAGTATATGGTTTAGTAAATTCCTTGTTTAGTTGGTTTAGTTAAAGTGCTTGTATCATACCTGTCTGGCAATAGCAGTGCCAGTTAGTCCTAATTGGCTCAGGTTTGCCTTTGGGCTTGTGCAGTGTCTTTGTCTCTCTGGGCACTTGGTTTTCCCACCTGCTTTAAGGGGGGTTTACCTGGAGGAAAATAAGATTTGTTGCAGGCCACTCAAGATGGACATGGACAATGTATATATTTTTTCTTTTTTTAAATTTAGTCGTTGCCAATTATTTTTTTCTCCCAATTTGAAAATGCCCAATTATTATTTAGGCTCGGCTCACCTCTACCACCCCTGCGCTGACTCGGGAGCGGCGAAGATGAACACACTCTGTCCTCCGAAGTGTGTGCCGTCAGCCGCCCGCTTCTTTACACACTGTAGATTCATCATGCAGCCGCCCAGAAGCTACAGCATAGGAGGACAACGCAGCTCTCGGGCAGCTAACAGGCAAGCCCACAGGCGCCCGGCCAGACTACAGGGGTCGCTGGTGCATGGTGAGCCGAGGACAACCTGGCCGACTTAGACCCCTCCCCCCCACAAAACCCACAACTTGGGTTTTGTGTTTGCGAAGCCCTCGAGATGGGTTGTCGAACGGATGAAAGAGGTGTTGAAGCTGAGTGCAGCCTGCTACTTTCCCTCTATCTTGCCTGAGGCACATCTTTAATTTGAGACACAATTAACTGAGATTGTGTTTACTGTGCAGTCAAGAAAAATAGAAAGCGAGGTACTGTTTCTGTGCTGAACAGCACAGTACTCCTACACTGAAATAATACTAGTCTGTTATTAAACCTGAAAAGCAACAAACATTTCACATAACAACACGCAAGTTCACATAACACAAATTCATGAATGGATCCGAATGATATTTTGATCAGTTAATGTAATCAACTTCTGCTTAAGTGACCTAGTTATACCGTACTGTTGAAGGTAGAAAAAATCTCTGTCGGTTGAAGTTACGAGGCCAAACCTCTTAGAAACTGGGTCAGCATGAACTCTGCAAACATCAAAACAGGACTAAAGTTCTGCTTCATGTCAGTTAGAAGGCTGTTAAAAGCACATCCATCTTAAAAAGCCATCGAGGAGATTCAGGTCCTCTGCACAGGCAGCTGCGTCATCACTCAGACCTGTCCGACCGTTTTGAAGATGTGAACCCAAAGTTTATTTTATCATGCTACAAATTACCACATTAGGAGGGTATCACAGTTTTTACTTTTCCAAAGCAGTTTTTACACAGAATGGAGCCTGACATCTGTTTAACACAGCTACAAGAAGTCTGAACAGAAAGGCAAACCTGGGAATTAGAGCTGATGGTAAGCTGCAGCTGATGCTGTGTGTACCAGTGTAGTTTATTAACCTTGTCAGCTGTTAGCCGCTTTTTATCTGGATCCTGTTAAACAGGGATTTGTATTCAACTTATGGAAAAGAACCCTGGCTTTGTTTTCTTTATTCTAATAGTAAAAGTCTCCTGGCTCACACCTTCAAAGCTACTGAAGTCTACTACATCATGGAAATTTGGCTGCTTCCTCAGTGGCTGTGGTGATATAAAATACAGTTTAGAGCATCTTATCCCAGCATGGGGATTTTGTCCTTTTGCCTGCTGAATGTTGCAGTTGGGTTTAGCATTAAGATTGGACAGAGTTATATTCTAGAAAGCGATTTTAAAGAGGGCAGAAGGACAATGTCCTGTGCAATTTGACAGAGCGCTATCCATTGATAAAGTAAATCTGTGGGGCAGGTTTTTTGTGTGTTGAATGTTTTTCGACTTTTTTTAAATATATTTATATATAGCAGAACAAAAACACAAATATACAAATATAAAACTCAAACTAATATTTGAAATACGCTTAGCCTTTGACATGGACATGGCAACCCAGACTGCACCAGGCTGCTCCCTGGTAAAAAGGGTTGGGGGATAAAGCTAGATCCTGCAACCTTTGGAGACATGTAAAAACTAGTTTGGAGATTTTCCTGCTTTCATTTCAAACTACCTTCATATTTTACATTATAGGTCAAGAATGATAGCAAACACACTAAATAATAGAAGAATAAATGACAGTAAGGCAAACAGCCAATGTTTGCAAGTGGAAAGAAAAAGATGCTAAAATTAATTAATTTATAGACCTAGACCTTGGCTAGCTTATGTTTGGTCAAGTAGTTGCTTAGATATAAAACATTGTGTTGCGTAGAGGTACTGTAAATTACAGATTTAGACTTTATAAACGAGTGGATTATACAGTACTAAAGTCTTGGCAAACAGATAAACTAGTTCACCTCTTAAATCTTATCATGAATTAGGCTTAACAATCTTTAGAAATATGCTGCCATAAAAAATAAAAAAAACACGCTCATAGAAAGACATTCTTGTTCCCGCTATTTAACCCTTTTTTTCACAATAGTGTTTGTGTGTGTGTGTGTGTGTGTGTGTGTGTGTGTGTGTGTGTGTGTGGTTACCAGTTGGAATCATTTTTTAAATAACATGCAAGCAATCTTAATAATACAAACATATTCTCAAATATATAACTTTAACATGCATACATGTATAAGTCTAGATTCATAATCCATACCCATACCTTCAGTGATAATTATATGATAGGAATAGCATGATAATAAATGTACAACATGTTTTAAATGTCTCTGTAGTAAGACAACAGTCATTTTTGTAATTAATTTATAAATGGTCACCACATTTTAAGGAAGTAATTACATTTCCCTTGTATCCGTCTGGTAGAGCCTTTCCAGGTGTAATAGCATTATGTATTTCTATTATGTGAAAGTTAGACATTTCTCTCCTTTCCTGTATTTAAGGAGTCACTTTTTTGGTATCAAAGAACAATAGCTTAAGGCAATATCAACATCATTTTTATTGGAATCCTGCAAGGAGATATTCTGGAGAGTTACATTCCAACAACAGCCACATTTGGTGCCCGTTCAACTTCGCAGTTAGAGCAATCATGCAGATGTGCTAGCATAGTCATACACTTCAATTCTTTGCAAAGCAGTCTAGTTTTAAATATGCATATGCTTATATTAAATGAAAGTTGAGGACATACATAACCCATTTAAAATGTGCACAACTTCTGGGCTTTTTTAATTGAGTTACCTTTGACATGGTTTTAGTTAAAAAAGGTCAATATTTAAAATGTTAATCATGTTACTACTGACCATGCACAATTGACAACAACCCTTTTGGGGAGAATATATATATATATATACTGTATGTGAGGCCCTGCACACTAAGAAATGTGTGTTTTGTGGTTGCCTATGCACATAATAGTTTGAACAAAACCCTACACACAATAAAATAACAGCACCCAAGCATAGCTATCACAGTACCTTTCTCACAACCACAAAACACACACAGGCTTGTTAGCCTTTTTAATTTTTCTGGCTCCATTTGTCTTGTTGTCTCGCAGGGCTAACAATTCCCTCCTATGTACACAAATGAAGAAACTGTAGATAGTTACCTGGTACTCTTGTTCTTGTCAAGATCTATAGTAATGCAGTACTTGATCATTGTATGGCAAGCTGGATTATCATTTAGAGATCTCTCTAAAAGTCCATTCAAAGAATAGAACATTTTCAGAGGATAGAACATTTTTCTAGATATCTTCAAATGATTTAGAGACATCTTTAAAATGTTTTAATTTTAAGATACCGCTAAATGTTTTTGACATATCTTTAAATCATTTAACCCTTTTCAGTCCATTTGTTCAGCGCTTGTCAGGCAAGTCAGGTCCAATTTATTTTCACACATGCTGTTTATTTTACACACGCTGTTTAATTTTTTTTTTTTTTCAGAGTAAAACAGGTTTAAAATGCATTGCATGGCAAAACGACATCAGTACTGCATCTCCAGCCAAGGCCCACTCCTTGTTCGCTGTATTTTTCACATACCTCTTTATAGTCGTGCATACTGATAAATGCTCTCCTGATCACTCGTTTTGTCACCAAACTCCTCAATAATGCAATCCAAGTCATTTTATTACTGTAACATCTCAAAAAGCCCTGCAAATGTCCATGATATTCTTTGAGCGCTGGATGCGGAAGCAGCTATCTCCTTTGTGTTAATTTTATCTCTGTGGTGCAGCTGCTAGCTCTATTGCCCACATGCCCCCTTTTTTTTTTTGGCGTCATTCGGCTCCTATCAGTCTCACTTGGCTATTGAATGGTTTTCTGTTCTTTTTCCGGAGAAAAAAACGACTAAAGACCTGTGCTTTACGTCTTTTTGATGATATCGGACAGGTTCGGACATCGGACTGGAAAGGGAAAATTGTAATGTCTGACCTGGTCCAACATAGGACTGCAAAGGGTTAAAGATATCTGTAATTCAATTTAAGATCTCTTTAAGATCTCTACTTCCTAAAAATGTATGTGGCAATACTTAAGGACACCACTCACAGTATGTTTTTCCACTGAAACAGTGTACCTTAAAAATATGTAATCCCAGGCATTCTTTTCTTTCATATGATTATGCTAATCTTGTAAAGAGAACCAGAATGCCATTTACAATGAAAGAACCTTGAATAATTTTATTTTCCTGTGAATATCTAAAATTAATAGAAAATGTTACACTGCTACTAAAACATCTCTTTCATTCACTCTCTAGAGTACTTAATTTAAAGTTTAAGAGCTCTTTATAGAGAACATGTAGTTTGTGATTCATGAAACATAATATGTACAACAATTAACCCCTGTCCTCAGAAGGATGAATCTGCAAAACCATGATAATGTATTGCAGGCTTTGGGAATCTCAGAGCCGTGCAGTCCAAACACTGGGCAATGTTTGAATGTGTAATCCAATCTGATCTCAGGTTGTAGTGATAGGAGATGGGAAAAACTGAACGGCATGAGCACTAGTTCATGAGGAATTCACTGGGTCTTATCACCCAGCTAAGTGCAGCACTACAAACACAGTCTTCTGTTTAAGCTGGATAGGTTCTAGCCACAGGACAGACAGAAGAATATTCACCCTTTAGTAATGGATATATAAACAGCTCATACCGATGTCAATCTAACTTTCGTCAATCTGTTATCAGTGGTGTGTATGGAAACTAACAGCTGGGTACCAGTGGAGGAGAACAATGACCTGGGTGAGGAAAAAGAAAGACCACACTCAAGATTTGAATTGCTGTACCAATAGGATTGCTTTGCAAACTCTTGACAGAAGCCAAGGATGTGATGCATCCAGGACCTTGATTCTATATCCAGTACTATTTATACAGTTTTTGACAATTTTACTGATCATTTCGAAGGCAGTAATGTTGTTAATGTTCCTTGAATCTGTACTGTAAATCTTAGTAAACTAGTCTATTGCTACAACTAAGCTGTTGTATTTAAAAAGGAAAGTACAACAGCTGTTTTTGTATAATGACATAAGTGTATGATAATAATTGAGTATCCTTATCACCAAGCCCATAATTAGCACTGGAGTTGTATTGTGCATTCTGTAAAACTCTAGTCCCTGCTCTTTCCTTGCAAATATTTCTATCCCTAGAAACAGTCGTGGCTTTCCAATTGTGACTGGTAGCTGATTTTAATGCATTTTTTAAATAAGTGTGCTACAATGTGCAGTAAGCTTTTTTACACAATTCATATTTGGAAATGTTGTAGTCATCGTAGCAGGTACTTGTATGAGCCGAGTACTCGGCATACCCCATTAAAAACTAATAATGGGAAAGTATTATTATGACAACCAAGTGGAAAGGGGACAGTGGAATTCAAATATGGAAAAATGTTGTTCTTTCATAAAACAAGATGGTGGCCAGACCTACGTTTCGTTCTTAAATTTAAAACCGCTTCAGTTGAACACAGTTTAGCTGATTAACTCCAAAGTTGACAAGCACCATTTTTGTGTGAATTTTTCAAAAATAGTGTTTCTGCGTAAACCAATAAGGTTATAACCAGCTTATAACTCTTTAAAAGTGCAGATAGGGTAACGGTTACTATGGAACACATATAGGAAACCATATGTGCTCTATCCAAAAATAACCTTGCCTGCAACCTTTGACCTCTGCTTAAGTTAAATGTAAAACTAGCTTATAACTCCTTACAGAGTGTATATAGGTTAATGGTAACTAAAGAACACAGATAGAAGCCCATATATGCTCTATCCAAAAATCACCTTGCCTGTGACCTTTGACCTCTCTAAGGTCACATGTAAAACTAACTTATAACTCTGTACAGTGCACATCAGGTTATGGTTACTATACAACACATTTAGAACCCATATATGCTCTATTCAAAAATTACCTTGATCGTGACCTTTTATCTCTCCTTAAGGTTAAATGTAAAAGTAGCTTTAAAGTTATAAAGCATCATGAGATAATGAACTAATACAGTATTTTGAGCTGAAACTGCTCCATAAAACTGCTCTGTTGCTGGTACTGAGCTTGGAAGCCGTAAAATTGCCTGGCAGGTCATTATTATTATTATTATTATTATTATTATTATTATTGTTGTTGTTGTTATTATTTTGATAGGATAGTATTAAAATAATATTATGATTTTTTTCTTATGGTTTAGTGGAATGTGGTGTTGAAAGCAAAGCTTGACCTGGAGATGTGATTGATGCTAAACTAAAAGTCATACCATGAAGTAAACTAGGAGTACTACAGTACCGTGAGAGAGAGAAAGAAAAAAACTTGTGTATTTCATGAAAAACTAAGGATGCTTGAAACAAACTGCAACAATGACCAACTTTTAAAGCACTATCCGTAAGTTTCCTGAAATGTGCTTTTCTGGGCGATCCTTTCTCATGCTGTTTGATGCAGTTCGCAAGTCTTTCAGAGAGCTATAAATCTGAAGAGCAGAGTGAGGCTCACTGCTCTAAATGCCAGACTGTTGTTATAAGTTGCTGTGTACAGTCTCGGAGAAGCCAAGCCACATCCTTTTACCGGCAGCTACGTGCTCTTAAAAGGAAAGGCTTTATGAAAGTTGAAAGCTTTTTAAAAAAAATGGTAATTGATCACCTTTGGATTTATGGAATTCCTTCAAAGACATAAGCTGTGTCAGTAAGCTCCTTTTGCTGTTCAATATTTAATAAAAATAAATCATTACAGATGACAGGAGTGTATTAGCAGTGCCAAAAGAATGTCCAGGCATGCACTCAGTTTGAAAGACTCAGACAAACTTGAGGCAGCAGACTTCCTCACAAACATGGCATGACATGTAACTCTGTGTGCAGGAGATGGATCTACTGAACTGGGCAATGTGTGACCAGCTGGCTTAGGGAAAAGAATACTTATTGTTGATTTGTATTGCTGTACTCAGTAAGGTTGCTTTGTCTTGACAGAAGCCAAGGATATGAAGCATCTAGGGTAGTTACCAAACCCTTGACCCTGTAACCTATACCATTTATACACAATATTCTGTACTGCAAATCTTAGTAAATGAACCTGTCTGCCTGATACAAGCAGTTGTATTTAAAGAATAAAGCACAAGCAGGAGTAAAGAATACATTGTGTAGGCCTTACTTTACCCAGTGAATTAACTACAAAACAAAGGATGCCATAAAGCAGTTCAAGTTAAACTTTTATTTATTCCCGATAATAAATAGTACATAAAGTAGACACAGCATTGTATTTCTTTTTTTTGCTTTTTTCACATTCCTTGCCATTGCTGTTTCTTCCCAGTAAATAGTAGCCATAGACACATGTTCAAAAAGTAATAACACAAGGTTTACTTGTGCCTTTTTGTAGCTGAACAAGCAAACCAAAACTGAAATTTAACTTTAAACACTTCAAATAAAACAAACGTGGAAATGGCATTGTAAACAAAGGGGGAAAAAACTCACCGCTTTGGTTCTCGTTTATTACATTCCACATAAGAGAAAATCACAACAAAAAAAATGCAATATATAACATATATAAAAAAATCACTACACATTTCCAGCAAGTTGGGCACTGTTTAAGTGAGGCATTTCAGAATAACTTGCTTGCCTTTTTTCTGTCCCACAAGATTGTGACTCTCTCTAAAGTAGCACAACGCGTTTTTGACCCAGATGTTTTTTCCAAAGAGATCATGGGGCAAATGAGAGCCATGACCGTACTGCCTTACAACCTTTTCCGTGGTATAACAGGCTGACCTTATAAAAGAGGAACACTGTATTAGTCTCACATATTACACAGAGCGCTTTCGTTTGCCATTTTTTAAACTCTTGCGCAACTTCTGGTGAGGCAGTAAATAAGTGCAAGGTATTTTTGTCATTTCTAGCGAATACGAACATCTGATTTTTTTGTATCCGAATACATGTCAAAAACTATATATATATTAGAGCTGGCACAAATATCCAAATATATTACGACCATGAGTATCAATAGGATATAGTACATGGATGGAATGTATAATACAACATACAGGTATAGAAATGTGGAACACAGAAGAGGTGCTTTGTCGACTTACTATTTACCTGATACTATTTTTGGCTTAGACTTGAATTCAAACTCTTTATTACTAACATTTTTAATAAGATGAGCAATGATAGAGTTTAACCATATCATGCAGTACACATTTTTTATGTTAGCCTAAACCTGCTTTGTCTACATATAGAAAACAGTATGTGTTTCCTAAATCAGCTCTATTTTGTGGGGATCCTGTTTCAAACCTCTACATTGATTAATCCAATAAACGGGGACATTCATGAGCATCACGCGCTCAGGGGTGGAAAAGAACAAATATTTTATTAAGACACACAATGGGAATGATTACAAAGCTTGCAATAATTCACTGATTCTATAACTCACAGGGAAAGTCAAGATGCCAATGGTCAGGGCAAGTGCTTTTTATTCAAGTATACCTTTTCAGATAAGAGACAAACTCTAAAAGCAGTGTACAGTGCATAGAAGTCTAGCAGTGAAACTTGCTTTTGGGTCATTTTTTAAAGAGGTTACTGGAGACCACACATAATATGTATGTTTGTTTTTTTAAACCGTACTCAGAACCAGATGTATTTCAGTTATAGACCATTAATAGTAATCCATCTTTCCATTCAAGTCATTCAAAAAGATACAGCAGTGAGAACACATTCAACTCTTTAGCACCACCTGTAATAAGATACACTGCTCATGTCTTCTGTTTCAGACAGAAAGGGGCTATTAGGAGCTCAGACAATATTGAATACAGATGTACTGAAAGTATTTGTATAAAGTGTTCAATAATTCAAAAGGCAACTGTTATAATTCAGGCAACATTGCATTTGGGATGGGTTTCCCTTTTTATATTTCATAATAATCTGATGGAAAATGAATTACCTTTATCATGTGAGAGGAAAATGTATTGGTGATATAGTTGGGTACAGTACTGAAGTAATGGAAAAAACAATCGTGGCCACAGCCAAAAGATTTTATTTTAGTCACCACTGTAATACGCTGTGCATTTTGTTATTTTTCTTGTCCATTTATTACTGAAACACTAAATTACCCTTTAATGGAAAAGACATCTGTTTAAGTATTATGATTTAGCTTTTAGTAATCTATTTATGATCTATATACAGTTTATGTTTAAATATTATGGAAATGCAGACTACAGTTAAGGATTGCAAAACTTTCGCCCCAAGGGTCAGAAAAGTGAGTGACAGAGTTTGAGTCCTAAAAAAGAATTGTTGGCTGTCAGACCCTTTTTTGCAGCCTGAGGGTCAATAGTTTTCCTCTAGAACCCCAAGGACTACTTTCCATACAAATCTTAAAGAATAATAAAATTGTTTTATTACTCCAGAATATTTTTCATTGTCTTCCACTGTCAGTTGTCTTACATATAGAGATTCCAGAAATGCTGTTAATTACATTTTGATAAACACTTTGTTTTAAGAGACTTTTTTGTGTGGTCAGGAGCTCAGCCAAATAGATAGGGGAGTGGGGTTAACGGCTGTAGTCAGAATGCTGGGCTAGGTCACAACTAGGGGTTTAAATCATTTAGAGTTTAAACTTTTAAACGTCAGTAAGTGTCAAACATTTTTTAATTTTGCTTAATCATTTAATCTTTGCCAAAAATGTGCAGGTCAAATAGTAAGAGGCTGACTTCAAATAACGACTACTCAGTTTTTTTTTTATTATTATTGTTTATTACTTCCTACCTTTGTCACGTGGCATCATGGTCATTGGATGGTCACCTCCCAATGTCCAGCATGCTTTTGATCATGTGACTAGTCTGCTTCTGTAAAGCAGGATATAGCATGGAGGAAGTGGGGCCCAGACATGCAAGCGAAATGTTAGGAAATGCGATAAAACTTGGGCTGAAAACATAAAACAGTTGATTATTGAGACGATCACAAATGCCATGCATGCGACCAATTTCAATTGTGGAGGATACCGGATCCAACTTTAATGTCTTTTGTTAAGTCAGTTTTTTGCTGTTCTGGGACTAAGATGAGCAATGTTAATTATAGCTATTGCTATTATTATTATTATTATTATTATTATTATTATTATAAACTGAATATTGATTCTTTGAGTTAACATGATACTGTACTTGGAATTAAGTCAGTTTGGTGTGAACATAACTAGTTCTTATCTCTTTTGTATACAGTAAGTGGGATAAATTAGCGATTTAGATTTTAGCACTGTTTGAATAATTAGACTGCATAATATTTTTGTAATAATGCAATGAATGCTCACCCTCTAATTAAAACAGACCATTATCGTACAACCGGTTTTATTATTTTTTCATATTGCTTCACTGTTTTTATAATTTTATTTATATATACGGCTTAATTTATTTGATTTAATTTAGTTATTTTTTCTGTCAAACAACTTAATGAGCTTTTAAATAAGCCAAGCCTTCATTTTTCATGTACAAATGAGATTCAGCATGTTAATAAGCGAATTATCTTTATTAAAGCTAAATGAAAAATAAAGCATTTTACTGGACACGCTGTTACAATCGTTATGACGAGTAACTGTATTTAAATTAATATAGATGAGTCGCTTTGGCATTTAAATGTAAAAGTAAGACTTACGATTTAAAAGTCCATTTAGTGGTTTCACAGAAGAAAAAAATGTAAACTAACCCTTAGCGGTCCATTTGTTCAGCGCCTGTCAGGTGCGTCGGTCCAATTTATTTTCACATGTGCTGTTTATTTTACATGCACTGTTTTAAAAGTATTTTTTTTCACAGTAAAACAGGTATAAAAGGCACAGCATATCAACAGGACACTCAGTACTGCATCTCCAGCCAATCCCATCCCTTTGTTCGCTGTGTTTATCACATACCTCTTCGTAGTAGTGCATACTGATAAATCATCGCCTGATCACTCGTTTTATCACCAAACTCCTCAATAAAGAGTCATTATTTTATTACTATAACATCTCAAAAAGCTCTGCAAATGTCTGTGATATTCTTTGAGCGCTGGATGCGGAAGCAGCTATCTTGTTTTTTTGTTTTTTTTTGTCTGTGTTAGGTCTGTGGTGCAGGGCCTCTGTGTATTATTCTTAAGATACAGTCCCAGACTAATTTTGGGTAGTTTAAAAAAAAATGAGAAAAACCACAAAGAAAGTGAATTCTGCAATTTCTAATTGTTCTATTGAAAGATATATATTAAAGTAGTGATTTAGCTTTATAATGAAACAAATTATTACATAACATGCATAAAATGAAAAAATACAGCTTTGAGTTCTGCAATCGACTTTGGTTTCCTTTTTGCAGCAGCAGCCTTCAAGTCAATCCACATGTCAATGGGATTCAAGTCTGGGGACTGAGATGGCCAATCTATAACTGTAATCTTCCTTTTTTCAGAAATTCCTTTGTAGACTTTGCAGAATGCTTAGGGTCATTATTCTTCTAGAATACAAACTTCTGTCCAATAAGCCTTCTAGCATTGGATAACACATGAGAGTGCAAGATTTCTTGATATTTTGCAGCATTCATTGATTCTTCTATAATACAAAGGTTGCCAGTATCTGAGGAATAAAATCATACCATCACTCAATCTCCACTATTTTTAACACTGGGCAAGATGAACTTTTCTTTTAATTCCTCTTCTCTTCCACCAAACATATTGTTGCTTTCTTGATGAAAAAAGTTATATTTTGGATTCGTCTGACCATAAAATTTGGTTGAAGAAATCATCAGGCTTCTTCAAGTATTCAGTGGGAAACTCCAATCACTTTCTTTTGTCTATTGTTTTTAACAAAGGTTTGCATCTTAGTTGTTGCCCATGGACATTCATCTTGTTAAGATATTGTGAATTGTTGCTTGTGAATTTTTTGACAATCTTCTCTTAATTTTTGTGTCAAATCTTTTGCAGTATTCTGAGGATTTTGCCGGGCTGCTCGAACGATTTTTTTTTTTTTTTATAATATATTTTGTTATTTTATTATTTTAAAATATATTTTTTATAATATATTTTATTTATAATCCCTGTCTGGTGATTAAACAATAAACCTGCGGCAATACACAGCTATGTGTAAAGCATGGAAGTAAAACACAACTGGTTCTGCACAACCAAATAATAATACAATCTTTTCTCTGCCCCACAATAATACAGAACACGATCACTAGTCCGCTGTAATGCTCGTGATGGGTGATAATATTTACAAACAGTGAGTAAATGTGGCCCAAAGCGACAGCACAAGGTTCATGTTAGCTGTCTGATGGTTTAACAAACACAGAAAGTTACTAACAGACCATACAAAAACACAAAACACTCACAAATACTTTCAGTTTCATGAAGGCATAATCTCCTGGTCCTTTCAGTTGCTTGTATCTATAGAAAAGGAAAAGATTAGCATTTCTCTGGCCCCTTTTATGCTATCCCGCATGACCCCCCTGCAGCTGCTACCTCGTTTACCTTCCAGATCAATACATTTCTGCAACAGAGTCTCTCTTCCTTCAAGGCTGACCGACTTCCCGATCCCAGAAACGAATCGTCAGGCCTGCCCATCCAGAGACTTCTCCTTTCGCTATTTAGCGTCCTCACAGGTTGGGAGGGAGATTTACAACCAGAACTCATTGTATTTCTGTCACAGTCTTCCATACCTAGAGCTAGTTGCAGTAGTTCCTGTTCTCCTGTGTTTGTCAATAATATCCCTGTGGCAGGCTGGCGAGTGGATAGCGGTCCAGAGACAGTCTGCTTCCTCAGCTCCCTCCCCCCAAATGAAAAGCAGAGGCCTCCTTTTATGTCAGGTGGCTGGGCGCTGATTGATCGTTAATTAAACTAATCATCTAATCAACCCCAGCCACCTGAACACAATGAACCAAGGCAGGTAGGGGAATTTAACCCCATCCCTGCCAATTTCTAAGGAGCAGAGCTGTGCTCTGCCACAAGCCCACACAGTGCTTTTCAGTAAACCAAGTCTTTCTGCTATTTTTCTGATAGTTTCACCTTCCATTTCATTGTATCACTGCAATTTTGAGATTGTTGCTGTACTCTTTAGTTTGAACCATTTTTGTTGCTTTTTTAATCATAAATTTCCAGTTTATTTTCAGCTTTATTTATTCTATGTCATCAGGTGTTGGCTTTCAATCATGAAAATGATCAATAATTAGCATTGAATGGGTTTTGAAATATGTTGAGTGCCCATTGTCAAAGTATGAAATTAATTTTGCATGTTATTTTTCATATCATGCATATTATGTATGTAATACTTTGTTGTTTTATTAGAAAGCTGAATCTTTACTTTCATTTATATCTTTCAATAGAACAATTAGAAATTATAGAAATCACTTTCATAGTGGTTTCTCTTTTTTTTTTTAACTGTCTAAATATTTATGTCTGTGACTGTATAATGCAAAACATCAGGAAGCAGGAAAGAGGTGCAGTATGTAATGAACCCAGGCCAGCGTAGTCATTTTGAAAATTTGAATGTGATCCATTTGGATTTGAAGAGGGTAATCGGTCTCTTTTTTTCATTTTAAGTCATTTTGATTAACTTGTTTAGAATGTTAAGAGTATGGGGTAACTTTTTCAGATCAGTTCAGTGGTTATCAATTCTAGGTTTATCAATGAAACATAAAAGATGAAAAGGTTTACTGGGTGGGGAGAGAAGGGGGTCTTGCCTTAATATATATGTTATGGGATACCCCAAACACTATTACAAAACAGCAGTGAAATTATAAACATGAGAGCTCCTATACAATATTGCTGAATTTTGAGAACTGTGCAAATAAAATAAAAGGGAATTCATAGATCTGTGTGCATTCAGCCTGAATTTAAGAAACAACCCCACTGACATTATGATTTCAGATGATGACTTTCTTTATAGTTTTATTGAAAAACAAGCAGACATCTATAGATACGTAGGCCCTCTAATCACTATCGTATGGTTACATGTGCAGTACATATATCGGATGCCAGTCATATTAAATCGCTTACAATGGCAAACAATTGTATAAAACAATGCAATTCAATGGTTTCCATGTAATTGAGATATCTAAGCTCTCCGTTGGGGTAGTTGTAAGGGTGTTGGCATGAAGCTGTATTGCAATGTTAAGCGCAGAAGTACTGGAGCTCACTGTTAAAACTTTCCATTTTCTCTTGCAGTTTTATTCTGGTCTTCGGCTGCTTGGTTCTGTCAGTCTTTTCCACCATTCCAGAGCACACAGAGTTTGCCTCCCATTGTCTTCTCATCCTGGTAAGCTGAAAAGGAACCTCCTTTTTTCATGCATGTTTTACTCTTTTAAGATGAGTATTGCTGTATAGATGAGGTTTTGCACCTGTTATTTTGAATTATTGAGTATCACAACATTCTAGCACTTTCTCAATGCACCCCATTTGTATAGTGGTCTCAAAACATGTTGGATGCTGCTAATGTAACAGCCAGTGTTGTGTGATACACAGCCTTTACGGATTCTTTCCCCTGTCAGTGAGATGAGATGGGATGCTGTTAAAAGCTCTATATCTACAAATGCACAGGCTATTTTGCACAGTGGTTAAGATGCTCGCTTGCATTGTGAAGGGTCATTGGTTCTGCCAAACCTCCACCCTGTGACATATGCTGCATCATAGTTGTACCACCCCCAGCAATATGGATGATTATAACAGACTGTCAAGAACACTTACTCAAACAGAAAATTGAATTCCCATTTGGACATTATTGTATTATTCAGTTTAATTACATGGTGACTCTATTGTACAGACCATTTCTGTGTAATAACTCTTCTCTCACCAGTAGTTTCAATTTAACTGCAGCTTTGCATGTTTATGTATGCTCTGTCTATCTAAATGCTACTGATTTGTTTTTTTTGTTTGTTTTTGTTTTGTTTTTTTTTTTTTTATGTTTTTATTTAAAATGTTTTAAAAGCATTACCTCATTGAGATGACACATCTGATTTTAGGATACCCCTTTATGACAGACATAACAATACAATAGACATGTAAAATTCCATGCATTCATATACAGTTGGTAAGATTGTCTTCTCAAAGAAGTCCCTACTCAAGTACTGTGGATCACAGTACCCAATAGGGATAGGCTTTTGGTACATTTTTATGAACGTTTAAATGCTATGCAGTGTCAGCATTTAAATGTTTAAACCTATATATATATATATTACTTTGAACATAAGCAATAGTAGTTATTTATTTGACATGCACAATCCATTGATTTTGTGAAATTATGAGATTATCCGTACAATATTTAATGATTTTAAAATAAAATACAGACTGTAAATCTGATAGCAATATGTCTATGTATTAATTAATGTATGTATTTATTTTTCAATTGCTGCCCTCACAAAAAAAAAAAAAAAAAGCAAGCCATCAGGGTGTGAAACCAGGATCACCGTGCTGCAGCGGTGTTCCAGTTAGCCATCATCGGGCAAGATGTAAAATGTTATACACTGTTTAAAAAAAAGTATATAATAGAAATAAACAAAAGAATAAACACCTTTTGTCTTTGCAGAATTTGATGGAGCCTACTGTAAATATTCAGTGCATTTTGGTAGAAAAACAGTAGAAAATGCAGAGAAACTTACCAGGTTATACACGTGCTTTACAAATCTGGGGTTCAGGAGTTACAAAAAAAAGAACGCCAAGAAAAATCAGAATTCCACAAAGCAGCAGTAATAGTTGGCAATGATTTCATATCTATGATGCAACAAACTAAAACGCCTGTACATCAGGAGATGAATTCAGCTTATAGAGAAAGAGTGGGAAAAAACAGACAGAAGCTATTTTTAGATCTGAATAATTCCCAAGTATTGCTTATTATAGTGTACACTTAGTATGCTACTTAAATGAATTAGCAAATGTGTTCCACGTTGCACTGAAAGGAACATTTCCTTAAAGTATGTTATGCATTTGTTGAGGTGAGGTGGAAACCTTTTGTGTATCTTGAAGAATTTAATGTTTAGTTTAGTGTTTAGTTGAAGAATTTTGAATTTAGTGAACCCGTCAAGCTACAAGGCTAGATCTGCCCCTGCTAATCACTAATTGATTGATTGTGTTCACTGTTAAATAAAACCAAAATCCTACAGTTATTTTCAGCTTTTTTGTGTGCGTTTTGTGAGACGGAGAGCAGGCGAGTAGATTGTTAAGCAGGACAAGTAGATTTTTCTTGCATTTGTCCCTTGAACAAGAAGTTCAAAAATTGCACACCCCTTTAACTATTATTATCTTTATTCTATGTATTATTGGACTTCCATAGGACTTTTTAAGTTTACATGCCCAGATAAACTGTCTGGGTATATAATGCTTTTAAACTTTGCAGTACATTTTTAAAGCAATATGTGCACTGTAAGGCAGGTTTTAAATAGTTCACATAAGGAAAAACTCAATTGGAATACGAGAAACCCCATTGTCCCCATTAGTCTAGGCCCATGTGCAATTGAAAAGCAAGACTAACCATGAGGAAATGAGGGTGATATTGTTCCAAGCACAGCATGAAGGCTCATCCCTCAGTGTTGTGAGAGAAACAAGATGGTGTCACCTAGCTGGAATTGAAAAAAAGGTGTTTTCACTGCTGCATTACTTATTAGCTGGTGTTTCCCCATTTATGTTGTTAGCAGTTATTTTTCTTCTTTTTGTTAAAAATGGAACCACATACTTTACAAGTAATGGCCCACAGTCAGTGAAAACGAAGCGCGGACACAGAACAAATTAACCAAAAGGTCATCTAGTGTTTTAATGAACCGCTGTCTGAATTATTGAGCACAACTCTGGTAGTTTCTTTTACTGGACTGAGAACTGTAAAAACAACCTGACTGACTTAGCAGGCCATTTGTAAACTGTGTACAGTCATCGATTATAAAGTGTTCCAGACCTGACCTACTTAATAAGGGATTTGGGCCGTTGCTTGTTATATAAGATGTGATTCGTGTTCCTGTGGGATTATTGTGGGGTTTTGCATTATTACAAATCATTCAGTCCCTCTCAGGCAACCAAAACACCTGAATCTATTTAATTTAATGTAAGTCGGTTTTTCCTATGAATACAGTGGTTGAATGTTTCTTATTGTACAGGCACTGCTGTAGTTTGTGTTTTTCTTCAAACCTCTGCAGCCCCTATTAGGTAGTTGATCCCAGGGTGAGTGCAAGAGAATGTATATGAAACACAATATTAATACCAATATAAAGAGCCGTTAAAGAAACTCAGTTAGAAATTCGGATTATGCCTTAATTGGAATTCTCTGTTACTTGAATCCCTTCCCAATTATAAAATAATGAGAGGAAACAGATTTCTATACTTTGTAATGCTGTAAGAGTGCATTAGTCCCACTGGGGGTTGCATATCAGTGCAGTTGGGAAGGCAGTTAAGCGCATCATTAGTAAAAGTCAATGTTCAGATTCCTGGGAAGGAATAGCAACTTGGAATTAGGTTATTAGTCCTGTGCATTGCAGATCAGCATAGCCCCTCCTGGTACAAATGAACTGGTCTATGCGAGTGCCCTGCTGATACAGTATGTGCTCTGGAGACACATAGAAATAAGTGGACAACACTCTTTAAATATATTTTTCAAATAAAAATTAGCAGCTTTTTTTTTTTTTTGTTTAATTCTGTTGACATTTCTCTTATGAAATTAAATAAATACAAACTGAAGGGTGTCAATACTGATTGACAACTGTGCTATTTTCCATAGATTAAACTGCTCATTGCCTTTCACAATTGCATGAGAAGCAAATGATGCACAGAAGACCCAGACGTTTGGTGGATGTTTCTGCATGGTTTTAATTTTGCAAATGTTTTTGGCTCGAGTAACCTGACATCTATTCTCTGGGCTTCATTAATTTCTTTGTAATCAAGCCAAAAATAGCCCATATTAAAGATTATAGTAGTTAATAAGATCAAGACAAGAGAACTCCAGTTCTAATCCCGACTTGACTTTAATAGGAAGTCAAGCTTTTAACATCCCCCACCACCATCCCTGCTGACGGCTGTTATTTATAAATGTAGTAAAATAGCCAGCCTTCAGATGTGTTCTTCAAAAAGATGTTTGAGACAGGATAAGTTTGAAGCTGAGCATGTTCTGAAAATAAGTCATATTTTTCTTTGTTCTAAATGCATTTCTTCAGTTAAAAATAATCAGTATAATAAAATACCTGTAGTCAGACTAAATAGCATAATAAAAGGCAAGTTTTTCCTCTAAACACAGGTTCGCAAAATTGTACTAAAAACATTTCCAGTTGAGCACACTAGCCCCATTCATCTGGATAGTGTTTATGAAGGCCAATGAGTGTTTACAACCCACTCTTAAAACAAAATATACAGGGCTTTGGGCAAGTGTAACGTAGAGATGTGGTTGTAGAAGAAGAACAGAGAAACATATCATTTGAACTGACTGTCTTTTCTTTCTAATTGTAGGAGTTCATCATGATCGTGGTGTTTGGCTTGGAGTATATCATCAGGATCTGGTCCGCGGGCTGCTGTTGCCGGTACAGGGGATGGCAGGGCCGGCTTCGCTTTGCAAGAAAACCATTTTGTGTCATAGGTAAGTACATTGTGAAGCCCGGATTCTTGTCTTTTGAATCTGTGAGTGTCACATCAATGATTCCTTGGCCCTAAACTCAGATTGTTCTTAAGCTTTTGATTGATTTACATTAGCCTGTAATCTCCAAAGGCTCAGGGTCTACTTTATTTACATTCTGTACAAAACACTGATAACTTACTTACTGTGGCACAGAAAATCAGACAGGTGTAGGAGAAGCTAGAATTTGCCAAATCTGCACTTGTGTTGATTTTAGGCTTCAAAATATCAAGTGATCCCTTTTAGATGTAGGCAAATGTGAAAGAATTAAAGCATTCCTTTATATACAGTATAAAAAGCTAAAAAGGGTGATTAATATTACACCATCCCCAGTATCGCTGGTTGTTTCTTCTTCCCTGTAACAGGGAGATTTGTGCTGACTGTCTGGCACATGCATGGTACTGCAGGATGAGGGCAGCATCCCCGTAAGATCCGCCTGTCAGTCATGGTGATGACATGGAGAGATGGGGAAGAGGGTGTGTGGGCTTTCCCTCTCTCCGAGTGGCTGAGAGGCGGGCCTTAGGGGATTGCTCAGCCTATATACTGCGCTTGGTTGTGCATTCGTGTCGAATACACAGAGACGCCAGCGGAGAAGGCCAGTGTAAACATAGACCAGGCAGGAACGCCAGTGGTTGGAACGAGTGACCAAAACCAGACAAGCACAGCTGAGGAAGACAGCCAGCCTGCAATAAACCGACTATTAAAATATATGAATACATACGTGGGACATGTGTATTGATAGAGGAACCTTGGCCACCCCAGTGTATAGTGCACAGTGAAGCGTAGGATGGAGACCCACGCTGACCGGCACAGCGGCAGTGGGGGTACTGCATAAGCAGCCCTTTGTTTTGTAGTTTTATTACTGTGTTTTATTTTCCCTTGCTCTTTCGCCTTTGGTTTTCATTATTCTTTTGAGCACCTGTGAGTGCCGAAGCAACAGACTGTACCGTTATTGGTGTTATCGTGGACCTGATTTACTGTTGTCGGTACTCAGGGCACAGACAACAGCGCCATCTGTGGACTAAAATAAATCATCCCGTGTCAGTGAATACCCACACCCTTCCACATTCCCTTTATGGTGATTAAAGTTTTCTGTATCGATACTATTATAATTAATACAAATTGGAACTTAGTTTGGATGGGATTTATAATAATACAAATGCCACAGAGTAGCTGTTTTTTAAATGCCAAATCCAAAAATACACACCCTCAGTGCTAGCAAATGCTAGCTCCAGTCTAAATCAAATTAATTACAAGCAAAATGCACTAGACAATGCACCAGTGATGTTTATATTCATCCTCTTTAAACAGTGTGCCAGGTGTGACTGAGTCAGACTTTTCAGATGGACAATGGGTCCAAATTAGCTTCTACACATGGTAGCAGCCCTTATCTAATCATTTCAGAGGTTCTGGAGCTTTTTTTCGCTAAGCTTCATAATAACCTGGCTTAGACTTGCGGTACAAGGAGACTTGGAGCACTGTTTCAAGTGCCATTGTTTGAGGCTCCTGATCTTTTTTTTTATTGAGTATACTGTACAGCACTGCGTAATTATATGGGCAAAATGAATCATTTTTCTTTTAGCTTTTTCAAAACCCTTTTTTATTGCTATTTTTTTTTCTTAACCATTGACTCATCTTCTACTGTATTCCTAACTCTATAATTGACACTAAATATGTGTCTCTGTGGATTGTTCCATTCAAACACATGGATAAGCATTTTTAAACAGCTTGGGTGATATGGACTTCTTCTTCCTAGGAATGCCACACTCATGTTTGCTTTATCCTGTTATGTTATCCAAAAAGTATTGATAACTCTTTAGTTTCAGGATCAGTTATATGCAGGGGTTCACATAACACTTAACATTAGGATCACACGTGAGTAACAGCAGAAATGGTTCGGTACTCACCAAAATTAGGGGTCATCATCCAAGTCGCTGTCTAGCTCCACCCCATCCTCCTGATAGTTCAAACAATTGGGATGGCAGCATCAGAGACCATAATTTCTGAATGTAGGAAAGTAGGAGTCCGGATTGCTGGTTATTACAATTTTTAACAAATCATTGCACATTCTCTATTTATTTCAACATCCTATCAACCTATTGCTGCCCTGAGGATTCAAAAGCAAAAACCCAAACACTTTGTCTCTTTATTGGGTTTGTTGAACATGTTAGCTTGATGGGACAACAGTACTCATAGAAGGATGTAACTGGGGACAAAAAATATATTATTTGAAGTAAAATGGTTATGTAAATGTCTTTTTTTTAATTCCCATATAAATGTAACAGCTTTCAAACATTGACTCGCTGAGTTTGGGAAGCAAAGCACCAATGAGCATTCAGAATGCCACTCCCGTAACTGCATCTCTCTTCTCTGAATGGACGGCTTAACAGAGATCCCTGCTGTCATTGGTTGGTTCAAGTGCCCATTAAAAGAAAAGTATTGCTCTCATGAACTAGAGGTTCCACCTATCACACTCCATTTTTTTAATAAAAACTTGAAGCAGCCAATGACAGCTCTAGCAGGGAAGGACTAGTCAAATTGGAACCCACCCAGAGATCATTGACAGAGCCTAGAGACCCTGAGTCTCCAAGAAAAATCCACAAGTTAGGCCAGTATGAGGCTCACCTTGCAAGTATGCCCTCACTGCCTTCATGAAAAATGTTTTCCTGTTAAAAATCTGCTGACGGTACGCCTTTGTGTCATAAAGAACAAGTCTGCATTTTTCTTTATTGGTTCACATGCGTAGTTATGTGAACCCCTTGTTATATGCACTATGTAATCATAATGTAATAATAATAATAATATGAATAAGATTCTGTAGCTAGTTAGATATTAACATTTGTATAACACATTACTGCCGTATTGCTATCCAGCATTAATTCTAATAATAATCTATCACTGTTACTAGCACAATTAATCTTTGTTTGTAGATTGTCTATAACTACTTATAACAACAGGTCCCTAAACTAAAGAGCTCACCCCTGAAAATGTTATTTGTAGGCCAGTTAACTTTGCTTGTAGAGGCTGACATGTTTAATTATGAACAGTTTCCTCCAGAATTGTGGGAAAAAATGTACCCTGCAATTTCAATTTTAACTGCAAATTATGTTTTAGATCATTGTTTCTGGATTCTTCTGTTCCAGTGTTTCATTATTCTAATGTTTTCACTATCTCTGCCTTTACTTGGCTTTGAACTTGCTTCCGGCTTGTCTCTGGACAATTCTAACTGACCAGCATGAGACCAGACAAGTAGAAGAGCTGTTTTGTCACATGATTTTAGTGGAATGAAGAAGTCTGTTCAATCCTAGGCACTTAGGATTGAACAGAAAAACTCGCAGACAGGTAAAGACCGATATAGAGACAAATCATAAGAGCTCAATATTGGAGCAACTTCATTGCAAATATCATACAAATGCAAGGAAAGGTAAGCCAAATAATAATCATAATTGAAAGCTACTTCAGCTTTAATGCTTTTTGAGGATTTAACAATGCACTGAAGCTGAGAGTCAGTTTAATTTCAGTTCTCTTGAATGTATGTTTCTGAGTTGACTACTAAGCTGTCTGTAGTGCAATGTTTAGACTACCCCGTCAATTATGTTGAATTTTATTTAAAGAATTTATTCAGGATAAAAAATGTACCAAGGTTACAGTGCACAGTATAAGTGCATAATCACAGTATACATTACTGCATTCTTTTATACACTAGGTGGTATTGAATATGTTCCCAACACCTCTCTTCTTGGAATTCCCTATTTATTTGTCAATTTAAAAATTCAATAAACCACGTATCTTGCCCAGTGTTTCATTTCCCTAGCATAGAAGCCAGAGAAAGCTCATATTCCCTTCACTTTCTCTCAAAATGCTTTATTGAAAGATTTAATGATCCTTGCATATAAACAGCTCACTATTATGAGAACCACACTGCCTTGAAAATATCCCTGCCCTAGAGAACAGAACACACCATCAGTTCCGAATAGAATCTTAGATTACTTGTGGTTCTTGGTACAAAACTTGCACATGTGTCTCAGATGAAGATATGGCAGAGTTGTTTTTTATTGTTGGGTTGGAGGGGCATCTGCCATCGGCAGGATCAAATAAATCCTTGTGACCAAAGAATTTCCTGCAGACATTTTGGCAGAAACTTAATACATCAGGCGTTGATTTATTGCAACCTGCTTCGTGCTAGTGCTGTGCTCAGATTCCTTGGGATGGAAGTGCAGCAATTACTTAGAGCAGGGCTTTCCAACCCTTTCCGACCCCCGTCTTCTGGTTTTCATTCAAACTGAGCTCTCAATTACTTAACTAAATCCTTAAGTTTCAGAGGAGGCTGTGTGGTCCAGCGTTTAAAGAAATGGGCTTGTAACCAGAAGGTCCCTGGTTCAAATCCAAGCTCAGCCATTGACTCATTGTGTGACCCTGTGCAAATCACTTAACTTCTTTGTGCTCTATGTTTTGGGTGAGATGTTCTTGTAAGTGACTCTATAACTGATGTATAGTTCCAACCCCTTAGTCTTGTCTCTTGTAAAGTGCTTTGTGATGGTGGTCCACTATGAAAGGCGCTATATAAAAATGAAGATTATTATTAATCAGACTAATAATTTGTTAAATTGGACCTTTTTACAGTTTGGTATAAGGGTGAAAAGTAAAGTCTGCTTGGGAAACTAACTGTATCGAGTCCACCTAAAGAGGTGGTCTCAGTCCGTTTGGCAAACGCAATCTGGTTCTCTTGCTAAATGTCAGTGTGAACAACTGCTGGACTTTTGCACATAGGAAACAAACTATACAAGGTAACCGGACTTGGAAGTAAACATTTTGCGTGTAGTTTAGTTCATAATCTGAGGAAGCAAGTACAGTGAAAAACAAAATGTCTCGGGGGAACTACGTTAGGTTACCAGGGATGCCGGGAAAACTGGAATTGTCACAGTTTTCAGTATTCATTTTTGTCCCAGTCGGAAACAGTAAAATTGTAATCATCCCGCTTTTGCGTTGGTATTTAATTACGTTTTTTAAGTGCAAAACTGTACCAGTGTGCTGAGCAAGTTAATAGCAGAGTAATGAATTAGGCTCTGTGTTAGCGCTATTCAAAAACAAAAGAAACAATGTCATGGATTATTATTTAATCATTCTGATTATGTGTGTATCACATGTTTAAATGGTAATAGCTGATCTGTTTTTTTTTTTTTTTTTTTTTTTTTTAATCTGGCTTTTTGTACATTTGACATGTTTTGAAAAGATGACAATGTAAAGAAAATAAAAGTTGTTATTATCTGCAATACATTCACCCAATGTTAAATTTGTAAACCAGCATTGTGTTATCACTGTTATATGGCTTCAGAGTTGCTACAGCATCAATGAATTGAAGAAAAACAAAGTCCCAATTTTTCACCCTAAACTACATGGACATTTCGAGAAACTGAAGCTCTGATAGAAATTTGGTCAGACACCAAAATCCAAGCAGAACTGGACAAAACTCAAAAATAGACTAATATATTAATTATTTTCCCTAATTATTTTGTTTAATGCCGACAGTAGGAGAACCGTGCAGAATTGCATAAACTGCATTATTCTCCTACTGTAGACGTTCAAGAAATGTATAAATTAAATTATTGAAGTGCTCCCCCAGTGTTTTCTTCCACAACAATATGTAAGAGTCTACAACATGCTGTATTAAAAACTGGAGCAATATATCAATAGCTGCCATCTTTCAATGTGCTTTGCAGTGTTTTGTAAACATCCGGTTCACAGACCTTAAATGAAACGAGTGCTCTTGCAACTGCATTGTGAACACAAACAAACCCGGTCCTGAAAAAAAAGGAAAAGGACCAAAAAAAAAAAAAAAACTTCAGCTGACATCCAAACGAACTCCGTCCCTTTGCTCGCAGATAAGTCTGAACAGCAAGCACAATGATACGTTGTTTCATTGTTTCAAACTAAACGAACCAGACCAAGTCTGTTTGAAACGGACACAGTGTGAATGTAGACTTAAACAGTAGCAGATTTCAAGTTCGCTATAACATTTTATAAGTAACTTGAACTCTGCAACATTTTAGGAGCTGAGAACAATTAAAAGGGTCTAATTAAGCAAATTATTAGTTCAATTTAGATAAGTATTTGAGAGCTCAGTTGGAATGAAAACCAGAAGACACAGGGGGTCCCAGGACGAGGGTTGGGAAGCCCTGGGTTAGAGGCATTTATGATACACAGCTACATTCAGAGACACACTAAAATTTCAAAGAAATTAAAAATGACATCACACTCTTTGACCAGAGTCTGTTGCATGAGGTGTTTACAGTTCTCCTTACAGGTTTGCTAATGTAGTTGATTACTAATTAGCATTGTGTGTCTCTGCATATATCACTCTGGTGAGCTTTTTTGGCTATATGTGTGGCACAGTAGCAGCTCAGCGTACTAAGTATACAACCGTCCTGCCCAATACTTCCAAGTTGAAATTCAAAACAGACGTTTGTGGTTTTTAACTGGGAAGCCCTGATTCTGTTTATAGAATGCTGCATCTATTCCTAGATTCAATACTTAACCAAGTGTAGCAAACGCTACCTATTTCTTTACACTTTGAAACAGCCAAACAAATAGCATTAACAAACTGCAGTGAAACCAGTGCTCGACATTTACAGTACTAGTATTCTTTAATCTGTGTGGCTGTCGACATCTGTCTTATCTCAGTTCTGCAGTGTAAGTAGCCCCACTCTTTAATAAAGCTGTTCACAGACACTGTCATTCTGCATCTGGTCAGAGAGAGATGGTGTATAAAGGAAGTGTGAATGCAGGTTGACCGCTTGACCTGACAAAGAAACTCCTCATTCTGTACATGATAAATACTTCACTCCCAGACAATTTTGTGTATTTTTAAGCACTAATGTACAGCTTCTGGTTAGCACCTGAATATCCATGTAATTACAGTGTAATAACTGTTCTTCTAGAGTAACGAATGTCTTATTATACAGGCAAATTACTTTGTGAACAACATTGTGTTACCTGATACAATCCCATGGTAATAGACCGTTTCTGTGTAATTACACACTTATTCTAACAGTTACCATGCAACAGCGGGAAACATTGGTTATTACCATGCTATTAAAGTCCTACCTGCTTCTGCTATAAATACACCCAGTTCTTTCACTAAATAATAAATACTGGTGGCCACTAACTGGGTTTGAAGTGCAGTTAGGCCTTGTAGTTCATAGTTAAAAAAAGGTCAGCACATCACTTGGCCTTCTGAATTGAGGGATTCAAAGACCGGTCTGATAGCAGTCCACAATGTATCTGAACTTAAAGCTAGGCAACTGAAAGAAAGAAAAAGATGAAAACTCAATTTTAAGCAGCTTGTTTTGTTTTTTTTGCTACACAGCATGGTTTTAAAAAAATCAGCAACATGTCCAAAATAACTGGCCTTGTTAAAAAAAAAAGTGACAGAGCTCCATGCAAGTGCTCCAGCACTCTGCCCCTATCCACTGCTCTGGCAGATTGTGGATCCATCCCATCACTCCTCTTTGTGTCTCCTAGATATCATTGTTCTCATCGCCTCTGTGGCTGTGGTCTCTGCTGGGAGTCAGGGCAACATTTTCGCGACATCAGCACTGAGGAGCCTTCGCTTCCTGCAGATCCTCCGCATGGTGCGCATGGACAGGAGAGGGGGCACCTGGAAACTCCTGGGCTCTGTTGTTTATGCTCACAGCAAGGTGGGTTCACACAGCCACAGGGGATCCTGTTTTAGGAAGAAGCTTTCCATTACAACTGTATGAGGTTGATTCTGTCCAACACGGTTACAGCGATTTATGCACAAAAGCATTTCCCTGTTTTAATAAACACTTTTCAGTGAAACCCACCAAATCATACCACCACTTGATCAAAAGAGTCTAAAACTGCAGAAATGCCATTCATTTAATGACTTTTTTTTTTTTTACTGTTTAGTAACAAAAGGTTTTGCAGCTTCACATTTAACACCCTTTTATGTTACTAAGTTGATCCAAGCAGCTTGTGAAAACACATTTTTAAAATCCTTTCATATTGTTTATTTGTCTTTTAAAAGTCTAAGTACCCTTTATAGTCTTACCTGAGTTTTATTGTCATAGCCTGTGTGTTTAAAAAGAGTTGGCTGCCATCCTCAGTTCTGTGTGGTCCGGTGATATGTTAGAAAGAACAGATACAAGGGCTCAAGACAAATGAGTGCCGTGTTTCAGAGTGCAGCTCCTCAGCAGTCAAGTGCAGTAAGCTCTGGAACTGACAGGGTCGCCAACCCATTACCGTGAGCCATGCAATGCTGATGTGCTTAATTTTAATGGAGGAGAATTGATATTTTAAGTAATTTTATATATTAAGTGCTCGATTTTCCACTGCAGGCAAATTGCCCACATCATGCATTTACTTTGCAGTGGGCAATTTGCCTATAATTTGCCCACAGTGGAAAATAAGAGACCAGATGTCCTGTCAGATGCATTAACATTGATGACTTACCTACAATATACTGAATTAAAAAATTAAGACAACCCACTTTGTCTGTAACCTGCTCATGTACAGTACATTTCCATTTGAGTTTTTGAGCAAATTGATATTGCCATGCAACACAATGACAGTATTAGCCACTAAGGGTGCTATAGGGGGAGTCTGTTCCATTGATCAATAACTCCTTTTTGAGAATCTCTGACCATTTAGCTCAATTGAATTGACCCCAGCTTGGAAGGTAAACAATAGCAGGTGAAATCATTTTGTACTGTATTGCTCCCCTGAGCTTGCGGTCATCTCATTCAATTGGTACCGCACCCTGAGACGCAACCACAAAAACACAAATGCATTACACAGTCTATTAAAAACTAGAGTAAACTGTGCATGTTGCAAATAACACGTATAGTACACAGTATAATGGGATCAAATGGAGAGGGGAAGAGAGGATGTGATGTTTGATCCCAGAATCTAATTCTAACAACTCAAGCTGCTGGAACTAATACCAGTATGACCATAATGTTTTCCTGTATACACGAGTGCAGGGCTGTAGGACTGCTTTACAGATCCCGCAAGGGAAACTTGGTCACACAAATGTTCTCTCTTTGCAGGAGCTAGTCACAGCTTGGTATATTGGATTTCTAGTTCTCATATTTTCATCATTTCTCGTCTACCTTGTGGAAAAAGACGCCAACACACAGTTTTCTACCTACGCAGACGCTCTGTGGTGGGGCACGGTAAGTGAATTCTGCAAAATAAACAAGCTGCTGTATTTCTCATTGAAATACAGGACTTTTGTTTACCCATCAACAGGGCAGATCCTTGTACTTTCTAAACATTTACACAGGCAGTTAGTGCTATATTCATTTTCCATAGATCATCTGAACTTCATAATCCCTGCTTTATTATATCTCCTTGGAAACATGAAAACATTATTCTAGACATCAGACAGGTCTGCAAACATTTACACGACTGCTTTATATTGGTGCCTCTCGGACTAAGTCGTTTTTTTTAAATGTTTAAAATATAAAAATGTCTCTCCAAAATTTGTCAGGTTTAAAAGTATCTTTCCATTAAATAAAATATACATATACATATACAGTGAATGAAGAATAAACTGCTCATTGAAAACTGGTCGCAGTTTAAGACAAATGGCGCCTCTTTCATTTGCTGGCTGGTCTGGGCAAACTGCTTAGTCCAGGTAACTAAAAATGCAGGCTTTACTACTGTAATACCATTGCTTTAAAATCATGAACTATGCGAAAGGTTTTTTGGACAGGGCGTCATGTTAAGGAAACCACGCCCCAGCCTGGACTGCAGGAGCACTGGTCGTTGACTGCCAACTAATGGTGGAATTTTGTTAGACAAACAGGCTTTGTGGAACTAGAATGTGTCTTTGGAACTGCTCTTTGAGCAGACCGGACTGTACGCACTCCAGAGGAGGAAGGTGGCGTGGTTTTGCCAGGTCTGTCCAATCTGTTCGGTCTCACAAAATTAGCCTGAAAGTAGTATGTCTCTTGCTGCCTGCTGCCTGCACTCCATGCACAGAAGCACAGATTTTTATTGTGGGAGACCCTGTTGGGGCGTTCCTCTGCTTTATTTTTATCAACAGAAAACAGACCTGCCACACAGAGGAAATTAGCAGCAATTCCGGACAAAAAAAAAGCCATTTCAAACATAGCTTTGAAAGTTTGGTTTTCCAGAGCCAACAACGTTCAGCACTGTTGGAATAAGAAAAAGCTGTTTTTTTTTTTTACTTGCTTTTGTTTTATTTGACAGCCAAAAAAAAGAGAACAGGAGTCAGTTTAAAAGCCAAGAAAAGTCTATCATCCTTTTGTTTTTATTGATGACCAGCATATTGGTTGCACAAAACTAAAATCTGAAAGCGTAAATTATTTATTTAATTGCACGTTATGTAAATTTACACTGCATACTATAAACCTACTTTCCTTATAGCACACAGTACAGATGCTAAAGAATAAAAGCAGTACAAATGCCCGAAGAAGTTGAGAATGATTGTTAATACAGCTTCACTCTATACAATTTTTGAGGCTTATGTTTTAAAATGGTGAGATCGTGTGACGTCATGGTCAGAAGCTGAAATCAAGGCACTAAATCAAAATAAGGTCAAACTTATAGGAAAATAAAGTCAAGTAAACTGCAGGTTCCTTTATCAGTGCAGTGATTAAAACACCTCCACATGTTACCAGGAAGGCCTGCCGCTTATTTCCTTTCGGCTCACAGGAATTATAATGAGAAAAAAAAAGTTTAAGTTGTTATACAATAACATGACTCACAAAAAGTAGAGGAAGATAACTCGTTGTTTTGAATTTTCTTTAACTTTACTTCAACCCGTTTTCAGATTACACTCACCACGATAGGGTATGGTGACAAGACTCCCCACACGTGGATGGGAAGACTGCTGTCTGCAGGGTTTGCTCTCCTTGGGATCTCCTTCTTTGCACTGCCTGCTGTAAGAATCTGTTTCGTGATTTTTAGGAGATTATGTCATTCCAGCCTGAGGACAGTGATTATCAGAAAAGATGAACATTCCAAGTTTTCAAAATGATAAACAAAACCTCAAGAGTGCACAAAATACAATGAATTATCTTAGTTAAGTGCAAAATAACTGAGGCTGGTGCTTTAAAATATTTCTCTTTGATTTCCTTTTTTATTTTATACCCAGGCTTATTATATTTATATTGCTGCACAAGCGCCATGGCGTAATAGCGAATCCTGCTGGTAAAAGCGACAGTTGCACGTGTCTGTCAGTGTATTCTTCTGAATCAGTACTGCTTTATAGCTTTCTAGCCAGTACTAAAAAAACCTCCCTCGGTTTTCAGAGTGATTCAAATGGTTGTTTGCAAAGGAAACGCACTGTAAAACATGACCTGTGCCGTGCTCTGTTGAGAACAATGCCCATTAGCATTGATGATTGAAGCCTAGAGAAGTGTGGTGCCTCCTCAGAGATTAATGATTAATGACAGGGTCACAAAGGAAATGGCAAATAAACCAAATATCCTGTAGAATCACTAATTAGTCAGCTGCCAGGAATAAGAGTGGCGGGTTGTGAAAACAAACTGATGTAATAGTGAATGTTGTTTATTTTCTTGTTTATTTATGATGGTTTTTATTGGACAAAAATAATGATTGCATTTTTGTTCTGTTTTAAGAAAGGCTGCCCTCACATTTGTATCTAAAAACTGCCTCAGTGATAGCTTAATAAGCCAAGAGATGCACACAACTCTGGGTGAATGTATTCTAGTTTGTAGGTGGACCTTGTAGGTCAAGTTAGGTGTAAATACATTTCAGTGTAATTTTTATTTTCATTTTCCATTCCCATACTATTTGAATTAGATCATGCTGAGTGGGTCTGGGTTATGTTCTTCCAATTTTGAGCTATTATATTTTAAACTCTGGATTTGAGCTGCTTTGAGCTTGTCTGGAGAATTCAAAATTCCGTCATTGAACATCCTTCTTTTTCCATTCAAATCATGTGACAAAATGATCTTTCAACTCTGCCAGCCGCACCGAGACAGACAGCAGGCAGACAGTTGAACGGTCACTTTGTCACATGATTTGAATGGAATTAGGAGGCTGTTCAGTGCTGGCCATTTCGATCTCTAGCTCAAAGCCAGGTAAAGTCAGACTTCTAAAAAAAGCTGGTAATACCTTAATATTGGAGCAGCAGAAAAGAGAATCACTGCAAACAACACAGAAGTTTAAGGGAAATGTAGTTACAATTACTTTTGAAGCAACATACTTTTTAAAAGCCTATAGTATAATTACTGGCATCCCATCCAGGGTGTAGTCCTGCCTTGCACCCTGTGTCTGCCGGGTTAGGGTCCAGCTCACCGCGACCCTCTATAGGATTAAGCTGTTACAGATAATGGATGAATAAATTGATTTTGATTTATTTATTTATTTATTACACAGGGTATTCTGGGCTCAGGGTTTGCTTTAAAGGTTCAGGAGCAGCATCGACAGAAACATTTTGAAAAAAGACGAAACCCAGCAGCCAGCTTGATTCAGGTAAGTGAAAATATCACATCTTTCCTATGAAAATCCTGAAAACAGTTCTGCTCTAACTTTATCTTCTTTTACAATAATTTATCATTGCATACCATGCGTTTGTGCTTGTTCTAATGAGGGAGATGTTCTTGTTTAATTTATCATTGTGTGTGTGTGTGTGTGTGTGTATATATATATGTATGTATATATATATATATATATATATATATATATATATATATATATATATATATATATATATATATATATATATATATATATATATATATATATATATATATATATATATATATATATATATACACATTATAGTAAGCCAATTTTGTAGTTTCTATGTTTTTCCCACATGAATTGAGCCAAACTGACACAAAACATTTTGATTGTCAGCAAAGTGTAATTAATAGCCTCACACTTTGTAGCTTTCAGTCAGCTGTGTTTTTTTTCTAAAAACCTGTGAGTGATAACCCTGTTACTTTGGCTCAATTGGTAACCCCCTGTTGATCTCCAATATCTGTTCCATCTAGTTTGGCTGCAGGATTCATGCTGTCTTCACCTGAGATTAATATACAGGTTTTCAAAGGCCAGACTAGGTAGTGTAGATAGTGTTGCTCCTCGTTTTCTCCAGTCCCAGTCTTGTAAATGACTCGGGAAATGTGAATCAATCATAAAATGCCAGGGTTAGTAGAAGGCAGCGGCACTCCCTGCTCACGTTCATTTACAAAGCAAGACGTTTACAATAAAGCCTCTAAGATTTGCAAAGTACTTTCCATTGAAAAAAGCTGAAGGAATAATCTGGAAATCAAATGCAAAACTAAGAGGAATAAATGATGCAGATTGTGTAGCTTTGATTTTGAGACACACTTTTTACATTTTTCAGCATAAAAGATTTTTGGGTCTAAACGCTGGTATTTTCCCTCAGGGTTGATTTATTGATTTATATACAATAAAAACACAGTGAAATAAGCTCAGCAAAATAACAGTTTTATACATTTTAGGGTGGCGATAATATATTCCACTGTTTAGATAATGAAAATAGACCCCCTCCCCTATCACTTTGTAACTAATTTCTACTGTGTAATGCTAGTTGTGTAATTTTAACTAAAGAACATTAGATTGTAATGAGTTCTGCAACTGAAAAAATATTCATTCATTGTAAATATACAGAAGTACTTTATGTAACACAAAATACCCTGACAAAGGAGACAAGTCATCAAAACGTGTGTCTAAATTTAGTGCAGCAGTGTAATCAGACAGTTACGCAATGAGGCACGTCAGCTTCAGTGTTAGCAGGAACCATCTTTCATATCAACAGGACACCAAGGTTGTTGCTGATCCCAACCTGGTCTACAAGGTAGAAAAACCCTGTGACCTTGTGTCCTTTGTACAGACCACCGCAGTGCCAGGTGTGTAGGAAGATAATTATTTCCATTCCCAAAGATTTGAAATCTAACCATGCCATATGTTAATAGTTCATATTTCCTGTGCTGCAACCATTACGCATGTTTATAAGCGAATAAGAATTTGAAACTTAAGCATTTGTTACCGTGTAGCAGTTTTGAGTCCATCCAAAGATAACATTCAACAAAATATTGTATGACCTTTTAATGGAAAGAATTTCGAGATATGATATCCCCCAGGCTTACACTTCACTTTTAGAGACAAGATGTATTTTCTTTACCAGAAAAGAAGGTTAAGTGTGTTTTAATGGAGCTGCTTAAGAAACTTTGACCGAGAAAGGTAACACAGAGCTCCACACTGTAAGCTAATCACATTTTATTTTTTCCACCATTCTTTCCAGCCATGTCTCCCTTCTGCTGTATTGTTCCTGCTGGTGGCAAAAACTGTATTGTGTTTTTTTTTTTTTCTCAGAAACTACGGGCCAATTGTTCAAAACATTTTTCCTCCATTCTTTAATTAACTTTTTTTTTTTAAAAGCAAGCAAATGTGTGACAATCTTGTTTTGCCAATGTGCTTCATGTGTTGTGGTTCCTTTGTGCCTTTTGTATCTCTCCTCCTGTACCAGACTGTTTGGCGGTTTTACTCCACCGATGCCAGCCGAACGTACCTGAATGCCACTTGGCGATACTATGAGAGTGTTCTCCCTCCACTCAGGCATGTATCAATGCTATGAATGATGATAAAGCTATGACTTGTATTGGTTTTTACTAATCTGCTTTTCCATTTTTGTTTTTTTTTTTTTATCCCTGCTCCCTCTGGCCTTGTTCTTTTTTTTTTTTTGTTTTGAATATCCTGCACGTAGTGTGTATGGCGTAGTTATGCGGCTGATGAGAACTCGGTTTCCATTGCTACCTGGAAGCCTCATTTGAAGGCCTTGCATATCTGCAGCCCTACAAAGTAGGTACAAATATGGCAGCTGGTGTTGTACTTGGTGTCTGTGTTCCTGTAGCTTTTGAATAACTGGTATTTACGTTTGATCTGTCTCTCTCTCTCTCTCTCTCTCTCTCTCTCTCTCTCTCTCTCTCTCTCTCTCTCTGTGTAGCTCTATTCCTCTTCTTTTTTTTTGTTGTTGTTGTTTTTTTTTTTTTTGGGGGGGGGGGGGGTTGGAACATTTTCTATTAAAAAGGGTCACAGCCATCAAACAGTCCAATATTGTCCAGGCTCCCATTCTGACAAACTATATCATGAGTCCATAATATTTGCTCAAAGCTCCTACATTGGCCCTACACACAGTGTACAGAGCATTTCACAGGATATAGCTTGACACCAGCCAAATGACATGCCTGCCTCTGGGGCTTTTGTACAGGTAATAATGTCCAATGTAAGCAAAGATCTTCTAGCAGGCCTGGTGTAACAGAGCGCATAGATAGACATTGCCTCCTCTTAATGAACTCAGCGGATTGAGAGTGCTGACAACATTCTTTTCCATGTAACTGTAGAACGAAACATTGTCCCTGTCAAATGCAAAGTGTTTCAATTAAATGGTTCTTCAACAAGGAATCCCTGAAGCACGATATAGTGATGTTGACAGAAACACATTGCAGTCCGCATATCTCCCACCCAAAAGGTTTACACTAACCTTTTTTCTTTTAGCGAGACCGATTTTAGATTAATAAATTCACAGTTGAAAGATACTGTTAGTATCACTGTAGGACGGATGTAGGACAGGTACTGGTGGAGCCTGGAAATATTGGGTGTACCATCTGCTGAAAAATACATAGACCAAGCAACAAACAGATTTAAAATAAAACTAATATCTAAAAAAAAAAAAAAAAAAAAAAAAAAAAGATCATACCACTGCTGTTTTAAAAAATCTTGAGTAATATTGGAAGGAAATATTTCGTTTTCACCTTCCAGATATTTAAAAAACTAAATTTGTAGATTCTTCATTATTTCTGTCCCTTCCATCAAAGCTTTCCCAGCTCAGTCAGTCTGCCTTGGTATGTACTGTGCATAATGTGCATGTCTGCTCCGTGTTTGTTGTGCATTGTTGCAGTATGTCTTGCTGAGCTAACTATATGAATGGTTTTCTGTGAATGCTCATGGATCCTCCTCTCTTGCTTGCTTGGAGGTTTTGTGCTTGATGGTGTTTTTTTCTTGTTGTTTTTTAGACATGTTTCTTCATGTATAACAGTAACAAATGAATATATTGACGGTGACGTCTCAATATACACTTATTGTGTTGTATTTGTTTGGGTTTTTTTACCTGTTTTTTGTGGCAATGTTTATAATAGTTCATTGGTTTAACTGTGTTCCTTTTCTTTTGTTTTCTAACTGAAGGAAAGACCAAGGGGAGACTTCTAGCAGGTTTGTTACATTTCCATTTCCTGGAATCATTACAATTTTATTTTTGGATTCTGTGATTGTCTTTATTAGTTATTTTGTTTTACGTAAGGTGAAAATGAGGCAAATGTAATTAGTGTTAGATGTCCCCTCACTTGAAATTAACATCAGTACTCTTGAAAGTTTGTATGTGAACTTGCTTACTTGTATTCGTTTATCTGCTGAATAACCCATTTTGAAAGGAAAACATTTCTAGCTGTGACTTCCCTGAATGGCAAACATGCACATCTGGAGCTTCTGTAATGGCTCTTTTTACCCCAAATCAAACGTGAAATGGAAAAACAAAAAATTGGAACATCTTGAACTGTTCCCACTGTTTAGTCTGCCTCTGCCAGACAGAATGTGTTATTAGAAGTTTATGAACTTGGCTTTAATAAGGGTGGGGGGGTCACCAACAGAGCTTCAGCTGTCAGAGCCATAACCTTTAAAATGAGATAATGAAATATTAGATAGCACTGAACCTAGCAAGGTCCCTGCATCTCCAACATATTTAAACTGCACAACCTCATCATTTGTCTTTGTTTGTGTACACTTTCAGTGATGATGCTGTCCAGTCTGTGTAGCAGTTTGATGATTAACTTTTTCCATTAGTGGTTTATTTACATTACTCATTAAATCAGCACTGGTGGTTTGCTAGGACCTTTTGTTTTGTGTGAAGAAGTGTGGTTAAATGCACTTTTCATCAGCGACTGATACAAACCTCCTCAGGCAAGCAAAAACTCCCAGTTCCTCACTGTAGACTACAACTGAACCATGTTAATTAAAAACGCACTGTGTTTTCCCTTTTCATAAAGCAGAATTCCGATGTAAGCATAACAATTAAACCCTGTTGACTTTGCTACTAATAAAATTTAACCCTAATCCTTGGTGTCAACTTTAATTAAACACATTTATAAAACTGTGTTTACTATTTTAACACTGTAGACTAATTTGCACCTAAATGTCTTTTTTAAATAGCTTGCCAAAAACTTCTGCTGTGGTAGTGTACTGGTACAGAAGTATAAAGATTTTTTTTTTTAAATTAAACACATACCTTTAGGGTGTACTTGTCTAGCTATTATTTCAATTAGAGTTTGTAATTGACTTGTACGGTTTTTACGAAGCATTTTAAGAACTTTGTACAGTATATGTTTCTTGTAGTTGAGGCAAATTAACTGAACCATATGGATATACAGGTACAACAAGAAGACACAGCTGAAACAGTGACAACATCTTTAATTATGTACCAGCTGTTTTGTTTCTGTTTAACCCTGAATGTCTAACCAAAAACTGTTACTTAATTAGCCGCTTTACTGTTGATCTTTGTAAAGGTATCCATTTTCTTATTGTGGGCCTCTATCTCCCCTCACTCCTAGTAAGCTTCTTTGTAATAAACAGAAGCTCTTCAGGATGTACACGTCACGGAGACATAGGTACCCAGCATCCCCTCTAGTCACATGATCTTTGAGAATGCAAACTAACAGCAGGTGCATGGTCAATTACAATATCCCTTCTAAGTGCCTTTCGAATTTTGTCCCCCTGTTCCCACTTCCTCCTCCCTAGGGACTTTTACTTGATTTGGTGGGTTTTTGTTTTTCCTTGCTGCTTGTTGCCTGCCCTAAATGAATAATAAATACAGCATTTTACACACCCAACTCCCCCCCCCCCTTTGATTTTGAAGAGAAGTAAAGAAAACAAAAAGAGTGATACCTTTATTGCACATCCTTTGTTGTCACAAACAATTTGGGCTTACCAGGACAGGACAATGATACCTGAATAAAGAGACATTTCTGTTGTTTTTTTTTTTCTATCACACAAACCCAATAAAGGTACCATTCTTGTTCTTTGACTGACACATCACTGGTCTTTCTTCAAATTCAGAATTTTTTAACATACCCTATTGCAATGGCCAGCATGCATTGACCTGCGGAGGTCTACAGTAGTGGGGTCTTTTAAGGAATGTTCGATGGCAACAGAGGGTGAACCAAACCGAATGTCACATGAATAAACATATGTCCCTAGGGCCTCACAGATTAGTGCAATGCTAGCTCTGTGCTCACGGCATGTAACCATTCATTTGTGGCGCAAAACAAGGTACGCTAGGCTTCTCTGATCCACTTGTTATTGCTGTACTGGAGAATCCTCCAGAGCTGGCCTGTGGAGGCTCTGTCTGATTCAGTTCATTAGCTCGGAGCTGCAGGATTGCATGCCAAGAATGATAGTGTTTGTCTCAGCTGAGCTTCACTGACCCGGGTGTCTTTCCTGCCAGAAATGGTATCATAGTTGACAGTACTCAGGGGAGCAATGAATGACTCCATGCCATAATATTGTTTTGTCAATTTCTCAAATCAAGCTAAATGGTTTTGAATATATATATATATATATATATATATATATATATAT